>NW_015386719.1:1005715-1063318 GCF_001527695.2 Protobothrops mucrosquamatus
TCATTTTACCAAGGTCACCTTGCCCCATAGATTTTAAAATTCCATATTCAATCTAATTTGGCCACCAAACCAAGGGCATGATGAAACAGAGGACCCTGGATATTAGTACTCAATATCCTTGATATAGAGACATTTGATAATATCTAACGCTTAAATGGCTGGCCCAGAACAAAAATGACTTTTAATTTCACCTAAAAAATATCTAACTATGGATGTGACACAAGACCAAAGAACAGCCCTCACCAAAACAAGATTTAAGCTCCTGGATTTTATAGTAAAACACAGGTGGTTTCATCAAATACCTTACCCAGAGATGATATGTATATTTGGCATACCAGAAATAGAGAACACTCACATCCTCTTGGACTGCTAATTGTACGTTTCAGCTAGATCACAGCATTTAAAATCATTAACTGACTGGAGAGCCCATTGGGATTATTAGCAGGTTATTTTGCCTCCTCCAAATTACATAGGCAATAAGACAGACTGCCAAATATATAGTGTAAGCCATCCAGCTGAATGGATTTTCTATCGAGATCAGATGGGAGTCATCTGACAGGAGGATGATCTTATCTATTATTTCCACTGAATATTTTTATATATTGCAATGCACTGTTACTTTATCCTATGTTATTTTATATGACCATTTGATTAATCAATAAACTATAAACTAAACTAAATCTGAAGCTATCAAACTTCTCACCATTTCAAGAAGAAAATCTAGAATAAGGTTGGAGCACCATCTGTAGTTATTGTAAACTCATTGGCTCCTGAGCTGCAATGTACACAGAATTTGTGAAGCCACTTTTTTCCTTGAGCAATCCATCTTCCAATTCATTTCAGCTATTAGGACGCTTGGGGAAAATCCTAACAATTTTTGCTTGCAGGCAAATGGTATTTCTTGCAGATATTCCAATGCATCATTGTAGTTACTTTACCATGCATTTGCTGTCTGTTGCTATTTTTCTCAATTCTGGCTTTGTATGCATTTGTTCTTAAGGATTGGTCTTGTGCAGCCAGAATTAGCCCCTCTGTCTCTTTCAATTTTTTCTGCTTTTAGTCATTGCCATGTCTTGCTATTATCTGCTTTGTCTGCTATTTTTTTAACTACCGGTCATGTTAATACCTGGCCTTGCCCTGTCTCTTTTCTATTCTTTTTGGTTTGTTGCATAGTCAGCTAGATGTTCAGACTGGATTTGGCATTTTATCCACATATCGAGTACTTTCCAAGGACCTAAGATTATTATTATTACAGCTCAGCAGAATAGTAAAGAGTTCAGAGTAAGAAAAACAAGTTGCTTGTTAAAAATCTGCAAAATATCCGGTTGGTGATGTCTGGCATGTCAGGCAAATATAATAATTAGGCTACTGGAACAGCCTTCTTAAAATTAATTGTAGTGGGAGAGTCATACCTATCTCTGGGCAGCTGCCAAACAAAGTGCAGAGATTTGCTTAGAAGTGGTTTTCTGAATGAATTCCAAGGAGTAGAACATAATAATCACAATGTGATGCAATCTTTTTTAAAAAGTAAACTCTGTGAATGTGTGTTCAAGCATGTGGACGCCTTTAAATCAGTTTTTTACTTCTGGCAATTGTTAGAGTAGTCCTTGCAGTTTTCTTGGCAATGTTTTTTGGAAGTGATTTGTCTTAGGTCTGAGAATGACTTGAGGCCATCCAGCTAATTTTATGCATCAGGTAGGATTAGAACTCCTAGCTTCTCTAGCCTGATGACTTAACCACTACATGAAACAGGCGCTTGATACAATTTTGCTATTGTTTTTCATGACTTCGGCTTTGGTGTATTTCCATATAAATATTGATTACTTAATAACATTTTCAAATTGCTACCATACAGAAAGCACCATGCAGAAAGTGAGTTCTTAACACAAGGGTTTAATGAGTAGAAGATCCTAATAGGTACAGAAATAATAGCTACAGAGTATAAAATTATAGAGTATAGAATTCAATTTGTGCCTTCAAGTCAGTTCTGATTCTTGCTGACTGCCCCCTGCAGTTTTCTTGGCAACTTTTTTCAGAAGTGGATTTCCATTGCTATCTTTTGAGGACTGAGAGAAGTGACTAGTCCAAGATCACCCTGTTGGCCTTATGGCTAAGGCAGGACTCAGAGTCTCCAGGTTTCTAGTTTCCTGCTTTAATTACTACACCACTGGCATAGGCTTGTAACAAAAACAAGTCTATAAAGCATAATTTCTTTATGCAATTATGATATATATTATGCATTTGCAACTTCATGTACTGCTTATTTTATAGGTACACATCTCAATTTACCTTAGCAACATTTAAATCAAGATTTAATAACTTTTAAAATAATTAATTCAATAAACTTATTTGAGTCACTGTAGCTTAGACAAAATAAAACAGATTGCAATTTATAATTTTTATTTAAATAAAATTGTGTGGAATAAAGAACCATGTGCATTATAATTATACTTGTAATTAAGCAAATTTTTAATACCAGAAATCTGAATAAATGGGAGACACCGAAGTGGATATAATAATCCAAATATGCAACTAAGACTAAAGTACAATTCAAACAACTTCAATTACTTTACATTAGCAGTCCTTTTTTTAACAGAGCTTGGTGTTCTTATGTGTATGTTTCCTTTTACAAGACAAAGAAGGCAATTTCATGAAGATGACTGAGGTAATTGAGCCTGTTTCTTCTGTTCTACCACTTTGTGCAAAACCCGCAAGATTGTGTTTGCATTATTCTGAACATTATAGTTGGTTAGATTTAGCAGCTTGTTAAAATCCTCCTCCTGCAGTGAGACCTGTCTTGTAGAATATGGTGAAAAAGCACTTGAGATATCAACATTGCCTTGTGGCAATTGAGCCGCATTACGTTCTATGCCTGCAGAAGAAAAAAGAAGAAGACACACTAATTATGTATAAAAATATGACATGGGACTGAAAGTTACTTGTATTGTGCTCTTTAATTGATCAAACTAATGCCAATCAGAAACCCATTAGAGGAGATAACATAATATAATGCTCGTACATTTCTGTTTTCTAAGAAGGAAGAAGTATTAATGGCAATTTCTTCATATATTGATCTAATCACTTTTTAAAACTATTCAATTTGGTAGTCATCACTAGAGTATGTTTCATACATCACTCAAAGTCTTGTTTAATACTGTTTGCATTGCAAACTAGGATTTATAGTCCACAATAACTAGTTCCATACAATATATCAAGTGAAATCGTACTATGGTATTGTATAACGTATGAACCCAGGTTTATATACTGAAGCTGAAAATTGTACAGGTTAATGATGTGCTGTCCTTCCATATGTTCTGAATCTTCCACCATTCATCTTATTTAGATGAGCCAGGTTCTAGTGTTACCAAACATGAAAATGAGTCATTTACTTTCTCCACACAATAAATTGTTTTATATAATTTCTTTCTCATTTTACTTTTTTCTGACTAAAAAAATCAACTGTGATAACTTCTGTCAGATGAGCTCTTTCAGTTCTTTGGTCAATGAGTTTGTTCTGGATCAGGCAGCATCTAAAATTGTTTAAGATCAAACATCTATTAGAAATGTACTTTCTATTGTATGGTACTATTAACTCACCGGGTGCAATATATCTTTGGAAGGTGTCATTCACTAGTGGGAAATAAAGCACGATGGGTGCTTCAGGATTATTTGCCTCTTCAAAGACATAGCATTCTTTTATATTTTTCTTTTCTTCTTCATTTAGTAAAATCTTGGGGAATGGGATTCCTTGTGCTGAGAAATATGTGGAGGCCTGTTCCAGAGGCTTTAAAAAGCACAGTAACAGCCAAGGTTAGCAAGTGCAAAAAGAAATCCAAACAGGATCTTTTAATACAGACATTGATTTGAAACCACAATGTAATAAGTAAAATGAAAACAGTCCTGGAAATCCCCGCTTCCTTTCTTTATGCTGGCTAATATTCCTTATTAATAATTGTTTATTATCGGATCTGAAGTTAAAGTTGGCCAGATGTTGAAATTCTGAAATTCAACAATATTAGGAATGTTTTACAAACTTGCAAGGTAATCCTAATACTTTAGAAAAACAGAAAAATAACTTTAAAATAGTCTAGGTGGAAGTAGGCTGACGATAACAGGATCAAAGTTAATAGCAATTTATTTTGGGAAAGGAAAACATAGACATACAAGTCTAGGATGGGGAATACCTCGCTTGAGAAAAGAATTTGTGAAATAGATTGCAACCTCTTTCTGTGATTTTCAGCATTGCAGTTTCTGAAACTGCAATGGAAACTGAAATAGAAACAAAGAAGGGTGACATGGAAGATTTTGGAAGACTGAAAACTAAAGTTTACAAGAGATGGTGAGAATGGGATATATTTAGGCTTGAGGAAAGATGAATGCAGCAATGTTTAAAAGTATTATAGGTTAGCCAACTGCTGTTATTTTTACACCATACAAAGAATGATTATTTCATTACAAATAAAACCAGCATTATGTCGTCTAACCTTGGTTTGTGATCCTCCAGTATAATTGAAATGCAGAATGACATCCACTTTCCTCTCTGGCCTGAGAAGTGGAGGGCAACTGGTGTCAAAGAAGAAAGCTGTATCTACAAGTTCCAAATGTTCTGTAGAATCTTTCAGTTGATTGGGGGATTCATCAAGCATTGTATCTACAACAAACATTTCAAAAGTAAAATCAATACCCACAGAGGCCATCATCAGGGGAAAACAAATGCTCCTAGACTTCCTTCTTGCCAATACCCATCCCACCATGGATCTATTTGCTAAACAATTCATTCCCATCAGGATCCAGGGCCAATTTCTTTTAATCTTCTGACCTAATGAAGAGAACAGCACTTAGGACTGTAAATGAGTAGCTGGAAAGAGTCTTTTTTCCTACTGCAGGGAGCACGTTCAACTTCCTTGATTCCCATGCATTCCATTCTAAGGACCAATTTATCTCCTAAACCAGGTAGAGTCCCAGATTCAGTTATCCAGTGACATTTTTATTTATTAAATTGTTATTTATTTATTTGTATCCCACCTTTATTATTTTTACAAGTAATTCAAGGCAGAGAACATACCCCACACAACCACCTCCTCCTATTGTCTCAACAACAACAACCTTGTGAGGAAATTGGGCTGAGAGAGAGTGACTAGCCCAAGGTCACGCAGCTGGTTTTCATGGCTAAAGCAGGACAAGTACTCATGGTCTCCTGCTTTCTAAAGTCTGGTGCTTTAACCACTAGACCAAACATTTTCTTTGTAATGAGAAAAATGCAATCAACTAGACAATTGTGGATTTCTAATAATACATAAAAACAATCAGATGCTGCTGTGATACCTTTCCATTTAGTAAATTGTTGATGCTGTACATATTCATTATGCATTTGGAGCCCTTTTAAAAAATTGTTATACTTGGACACTGCTGGACGATCTGTTAAAATATCCCGTAGAGTATTGGAAAGACCTCCAGCAGGAGTGAACATGCGAGTTGGCATCTCATGGGGTTTCTCCAGTATATCAGGCACTTCATCTAAATACAAACAATGGAAATAAACTTCATCTAAATAATGAATAAGAGTCTTATACTAGTGTATGATGCAGTTCAGATGATACCCAAAGATGAACAATTGACCGGTGGTGTGAATAGTTTTTCTTTCTCTCACACATGCATCTTAAACTCTACATCAAGTGGGAGTTTAGATTTCAGTAGGCTAACACACAAAAGTCTAGGTTGCATAATTAGTTCCTGAATTTTATTTTGGTTTTTATTACACAATGGATTATGATTATGTTATTGTTAACCCTGTGATGGGCACTGGGAAGTGAGGGGGGAGGGAGGGGGGTGGAAGTGTGGGAAGGGGAAGGGGGGATTTATATTGTAAAATTTGTTAAAATTTCAATTAAAAAAAACCAGATTCTCTCCAGATGTTTTGCATTACATTTTCTGAAGTTTCTTATCATTGGCAGTGCTTGCTGGAACCTTTGGGAGCAGAACAATTTTACATTTATATCTGCTATTGAAATTTTTCACCATGCATGAATATTTACCAAGCAGATACTCTTCAGGACTACAAAGGCATGAGAAGGCTTCATAAAAGAACTGAGTAGCTTCATGAACCAAATTGAAGCCATGATGTTGAACTTGTAAGGCATAATAATAAGCAAATGGTATTTTTATATTGCAAAGATAATGATGGCTAACATTTAAAGTTTAATTGAAGCTAGCTGCTCTGCTCTCGATTTAACTAAACTAGCAGGAGTGTCATACAGAAGGAACAAGGTACAGAAAAAGTATTCTTATATTATGTGTTTGAAAAGATATAAAAGATTACTTTGCCCTTTGAAGCAACAACAAACCATTAGCCAAAATTAACCTTTGCCCTCTTAACTGGTAGTATATGACCATTTTTTCTTTCAGAGAAATATCTATTAAAATAATTTGTTTAAAAATCAGATTACTGTGTTATTCCAAGTTATTTTATAGTAAGTTGCAGATTAAAAAAGGGGAGCTAAATTATCCAAATAAAGTAATTTGGATAGAAAATTAGAGGTAAAAAATTGAAATCAGGTAATGCAAAAAGAGGGAAGCAAATTAAGAAAAAAATGCCCAAAGGAATATAAGACCTGATCAACCACTGAAAAGTTACAAAACAGTTGTTTCTTTTTTCCAAAATATTATTTTAGTTTGCATAAAATAAATGTAATTTTGCTGGGAATTTAATGGTAGTCCTAAGTACATTATTAGGTGTAGATTATGTAATGGTACATAATAGTACATAGTGTAATGGTACACAATGTAACTATAAAATAATACATTATACTTGATAAGATAAAATTATACTATATTTCTTCCCTCTTTTGTGGTCTGAATACATATTTCTCTGTATGAGGTTATCTGAAATTTCAGTTTGTACAGGCAAGACAGAAAAATATGGTAAATGTAAAAATTCCAACTTTGGAACAACTTTTCATAGCTTACCAATCTCTATGACAGAATCTTGGGTCCATCTGTTCCAGAAATCTTCTGAATTGTCTGCCGCATGCCAGGCATCTAATAGATTCTTGGAAAATACACTACTCCATAATCCTTTGAAAGGAAAAGATCAGTGAAGTTAAAGCATTTTCCCATTGAAACTTCATTTTATTGTTGAGATGAAGACAAAAACAATGTTCTGTACATAGAACAGACAGTTTGGGAAACTCCATGTTTACACAGAAATATACATATTTTGTATTAGAGGCTGGGCATGGATCCAGAACATGCATGATTTGATCAGAAGGTGTTTTGGGATGGACAAAGTGGGGAAAAGGTACGGCCAGTGATTGTGGTGGCAACTAAAAAAAGGTTAGGAAAGGAAAGTGCTAGAAAGATCATGGGAAGGAGTGAGTGGCCCAGTTGGATATGCCAAGTTAAATTGCTGATGTGTGATAGTAGCTCTCCCACCTCCTCTCCAACCTTTCCAGTGTCTTCCTTTCCCTATCTCAGCTGCCATCCTTGAAGTCAAGCACCTGATATCCAACCTGCCCTCCTCTCTCCAGCTGATAGATTGCACTTATATTCAAAAGTGATGGCAGCATGTGGTGCCAGTTAAGGGAAAGTAGGAAAAAAGAAAGAACTGCAGAAATTGGTGAAGTAGCCCACAAGCCATGCATAGAAGGATCAACCTAGCCCAGGGGTAGGCAACCTCGGCTCTTTTATGACTCGTGGACTTCAACTCCCAGAATTCCTGAGCCAGCATAGCTGACTCAGGAATTCTGGGAGTTGAAGTCCACGAGTCATAAAAGAGCCGAGGTTGCCTACCCCTGACCTAGCCCTTCTTGCCCACAAGCCATGCATAGAAGGACCAACATAGCTCTTCTTGCACTTCCTGCCTCTAGATTTTGCCTTGATCAAAACCTAGAACAACCAACATATTCTGGGATTCTATTTATTCAAACCATGGTCACCCAGAAAGCTCTGGCCGAGGTCATCTCTAATCTGGAACTTTAAAAAAATCTCCCTAATTCAGTGGAATTCTTCACTGTTAGTCAACTAGTCATACTTACAGAGTAGTAAGAGAATAATTGCCTCTAGCAATATTGTTACATGAATTGTCCAGAAAACCATTGGAAGTATTACTGTTAAATGCAGTCAGAACTGAAGCTATATTCTAAACATAGCTATCTTTGAAGAATTTATATCTTGTATTATCCAGTTGCTTCTATTAGAACAGTTAATGACAAATAGTGAAGTGCTGCCTTATTATGTTAATTTCATTTCATTAAGAATACCATCACATTCTGAGGGGGAAGAGAGAGAGAGAGAGAGCACATCATCTTTTTCTGCCCTTTTTACATGCTACTATATGATGATAGAGCTCTAGATTCTTTAAATAATGCTCACCCATTAGGAGTGAGATAATACTAGGTGTATTCAGCTGAGAATCTGGCTGCAAAGTGAGTCCAGTTCTCCCCAAAACCCCGTAGATACCATTGGTATCTTCAACAAGGGAAAATGCCCCTTAGAAAAAAGTCACCTTGCATAAAACATATCCTTGATTCTGGGAGTTTCTTCATTATGTGCCCCATGTAAAACTCGCTTCCAAAATTTTCAGCAGCAACAAAAGCTCCATATTTCGGAAATCCTATTTCGTATGGTGTAAATTCTAACCACTCTGTAATGAAGATCAACAACAACACATTTAGTATCATACCTTCACTATGCAGAGAAGGGATTCTTTCTTAGGTGGAACTACTAAATAAATTATGTTCAAAGAATGATATGTCTTTTCAATGTTGACTAGCCTGATCATGAAAGTCAACAATGATCCAATATTTTACTATTTTCCAAATCCATTGTTAGTTTTTACACCTGAAGTAAATGAAGGAAGGCAGCTTTCAGCAAACATAAAAACATTTCAGAGGTCATTACATTTATTAAGCATTATCTACACTACAAAGAATTAAAAACACTTACAAACTATTCAGAAAAGATAATACTGTACTTTTTTCCCTTCTCTGTGCTCAGATATGTTTTTAATCACCTCTGGCATGTGTATCAGAGGTGTATATATATCTAAACAAATATACAAGATATGCATATACAAATGGAGTCTCTGAACTTTGATACATGTAGTATTTCCAGACTGACATTTTCAGAAGTTACCAAAGAGAGAATACAAATTTAAGAATCAAGCTTCTTTAGATCTCTAAGAAAAATCTTTGTTTTCTGGGTTTTGAGAAATTGTTTGTAATAGGCAATTCATATCAAGGAAGCATTAGCAGAATCCAAATGTTTTCTAAGCACACTGGTACTATGTAGAGGAAGTGTAACATAAAGAGGATAACAAGGCCCCAATAAACTAGTGACCTTGTACTTGAGCTGAAATTGTGTCTCACTCTGTGATTATTTAAATGTCAATGGCTTATTTTTAATATTGATATTGAGGTGCTTTATGCATAAGGATGAAAAGTCTTCAACCCATGGGTGGTCCATGTGATGTTTTGGCACAATACTGAAGTGAATTGCCATTGCCTGGATAGATTTTTTTTCAACTTCCCAATCCAGCCTATAGTCCTTGGATTTCCCCATGCAGCCTCATCTGAAGACTGACCAAGTCTAACCTTACTTTACGCTTCCTGAAATCCATTATAGTGGATTATTAGTTTTGACTGTATAGATTGCAACTATTGTAAATTAAATCATTTGTATATGAAATCCATCAGTAAAGTACGCACCTCTAAAATCTTTTGTGGTGATGTTGTCTTTTACATTGAGTGCCAGATAGATTGGCAGAGGATTCTGACCTTTGTTCACTGCTCGTCGTTGCTCTGAGAGTTTATGATGATTATTCTGTATTTTGTGAAAAAATAATAATGTACGTGCATTATAGAGCTGGTTAATATAAGTGAAATAGGCCTCATATCCACATAGAGCATCAATTTAAGGATAAAATTACAGTTTAAACACTAACCATGTTATTTTTCACAACACAGAATAAAATATTGAGAAGGAAGGATTAAAAAATGGAATATTGGGGAGGGGGGAATGACATGACAAATAACAGCTGTGTGTCTGTATAGGGTTGACTTCCAAAGTGTTGTAACAGAGACAAAGAAGATTAATCCCCTTTTCCTGAACTTCTTATCCAGATTAGGGTTTCATGTAGCTGAACATAATTACAATCAGTAGTAGTAACCATAGCAAATAATTGTAGTTAGGGTGTCTGGGATGGAGAGGTTTAAAAAAAAGGCAATACAGTCACAGTAACCATCTGATTGAAGCACATAAATAAAAGGTGAACAGTTCTGGCTGCAATCTTGACATGTTGACTCCCTACATCCACTAGTAGTAGGGATAGTTCAGGTTTACCATCTCTTTCAAAACACGCTGGACTATTATGCTCTTTGATCCCAGGAGCAGGGCCAGATATAGACATGGTAAACCCCTAACTATGGGAAGGTTGTAGAGATTCAACTTGACAAGTGCTATCAGAGAATAAGGCTGTGTCACAATTGAACCTGGTAAGATACATAATAAGCTTGCGATGAGGTAGGGAAAGGCATTCTTTGAACAGAATGTATCGATGCATGCAGAAACAGAGCATATCTTAATTACTTAATGAGCTATGCAGGGATGTGTGATTTATGGAGACTTTGATAGATGAAATTGGGGTTTGACTAACAAAAGCACCGTTGCATCATTTCTCAAGCCTTGTCCTTTTTGTTCATGCACCATGGTGTCGTAAACATGTTCTGAATCACAGTGTCTATAGTTAAAAGTCTGGACACTTTTATCGTTCGGATTCAGATGAAAGCAGGAGGATCTTGTGAGTGCTGTCCTCAATGCATATCTTAGTAACTAATTCTGCATGGGCTGGCTTTGAAAAAGCATCTGAACATTTCAGGTGGTTCCAAATGACAGGCCAAGTAGCACAAGGAAGGCTGGTAGGATGGAGCTTATCAACAGATTTTTATTATTTATTAATTCAAAATGCTGGTTCTTTGAAAAGTTGGGAACCTATAAGAATGGCCCAACATGAAGATATGGCAGACTTAGCATCTTAACAGGAAGGGTCACCTGCTTTCTCTACTTTTGCTGGATGGTGAAGACTGGAGAATAGATGTGTGAAACATATGGTAGGTTATTCTCTTGTACACTCTCTTGAGAAGCAAGTATATTTGAATTAGGGCTGTTCAAAAATACTCTTTCAAGGTGAGCTTGACTTGTGGTAAATGCTAAAATAAAAGTGGGTTGTCCCATTGTCTTTGCCAATATTTTTTCAATGCTCTTATAGAACTGGGACTTGCAGATTAGGTCAAACTGCAAATCTTGATTTAGCTTTTGAGAGCAGGTAAAATTAGCCACGTGCTGCCCTCTGCTGGGGCAAGGCAAAGTAAGTAATTTTATTTTACATTATTTCGTTGTGTTTGTTTCAACAGATGTTAATCATTAGGCATTATATTATTTACTGCACAAATAAATACCAAAGATGATGATGGTGAAGAATTTGAGTTCTGTTAATCATTATACACTGAGGAAACAGTGGCTAGGCACAACAATAGTTGTACAGAAAGATTAACAAATCTAATTCAGGGGATTAAGCAGAACAACCCTGGCAGGGCAAGCTATTATTAAAAATAGGAAGCAAACACCACACTCACTCACTATGATGAAGTTATCTAGTTGGGTGATGAAATGTCTGCAAACAAACACCAAGCTCAAAGAGTACCAAGGACTCCACAGTTAAACCCTGAGCTACAAATATTCTCTTCTATTGAAATCTAATTCATCTCATTAATGCACTATGGGTTTTTGTTTTGATTTAGAAAGGTATTTCAGTGTAGAAGTTCATCAGGTTTTTGTTGAATTTAACTTCCAAATCAGAATCCTGCTGGATACAAGAATGTTTTAGACTATTTCATTTTGTAGTATGGTATTTTAAAATTCATACATTGCCCTTTCAATGGGTACTCATAAAACATATTTTGTTTCAAAATGTCTCAGAAATGTCCATTTTTTTCATCCCCTTTTCTCTTTCCACACCTTTTCCCCATGATTGCTTCTGATTTTCATTTGACTGTGGTTTCCTCCATTCTCCCTTATTCAGTTTACAACAAAGGATCCTAGGAAGAGCCAAATTATATTTTTGTGGCAGAAGACAAAGCTAAAAAGAGCAGCTATTGGTTTATTTACAGCAGGGGTGTCAAACTCAAAATGTCACGTGACATGTCGTGACATATTGCGACTTTTTCTCCATTGCCGGAGCTGGGGTGGGCGTGGTTTCGGCATGACGCATCCAGCCCATTGGCTGGCAGTTTGACACCCCTGATCTACAGTATAAACTCTGCTGAACTAAATAAGAAAGCATGTTCATTAGAGAACACCATTCCTCTCCCAGAAGCTAAGAAATAACATAGGGAGATGCAGAAAAGGCCCTTTTGCATACCCCTTCATTCAGCATGGCTTCAATCATGAGTCCCCAAAGGTCTATAAAAGAAGACTTATATCCTGCGATGGTCCGTTGAGCCAGCTCCTTATGGTAAGACTTCAACTTTTCCAAGGAAAAAGCACTCCTCTTAGATTTGGCTGCTTGCTTCCGAGCTTGCAAAATGATTTCACCAAGATCTTTATTTGACCAATTGCTATCTTCATACAATTTTGTCATAGTCCTGAAAAGACAAAAAATACAATAGAAATTTCAACTTTTGTATTTATTAGAGCTCATTATTCTCTAGCCTAAGACCAAAGACAGATAACTCTTGATGGATTGGACTTGGAAATTCAACCATTATTAATTGTTAAGGTATGTTCACATATCTAAATTATTAAATAATACAGACAATGTTTTTCCTATATAATTTTATTGCTGAAAGTTTTCCAACTTTATGATCTAGGAAAATAACTCTGCACTTCTATTATCTTCTGGAAGGGGACATACAATATTTCAAAACATAATACAATATTTAAATAAATAGATTAAAAAAAACAGCTTTTTATCTTCCAGAATAGGTTAGTATCATTCACAAATGTCTATGTAATGTCTAGTCTAGTGTCTATGTATATTTATTTATGTTGTATGACTTTAGTATTACTATTATTATTCTTATCGTCTTTACTACCCTTTCTTATTGGTATTATTATGATGATGATTATTACTCTGTTGTTATGCATGTACAATGAAAGCTTTTGCACCAGAGACATTTTTTTTTGTCTGTCTAATCACACTTGGCCAAATAAAGTATTCTATTCTATTCTATTCTATTTTATTCTATTCTATTCTATTCAAATGCTCACTGCATAAATCAATTTTTAAGAAAATATTATATAGTAATGGTTTCAACACAGATCCTTGTTGGATTTTAGTTCTTGGTTCCCTCTATTGAGAAAGTTGCTCACTTATTCCCATACTTTGCTTTCTATTTTAACTAGTTAAAACTGTTCACAAAAAGAATAATAATAATAATAAAGTTGTATTATTCCTCAACTACAGTTTCCCTAACACCCTTTGACTGTCAAAGACTTTTTTGCAAACCAGAATATTCACTGTTATTGGAGTCATCTCTAGCCACATGCTGGCCACACCCCCAGAAGTGAAATGAAGCCAGATTTACTTTAAAACAAAAAACAAAAAAAACCACACCTTTACACTGCTTGTCCTTAAACATGGTTTGTTCCTCTATATGCCTAGTTATTATTCTATCTTTATCTGCTGAAGGAAGCTCTCATCACTCTAAGACTCATTAAGATTCTTTAGGATTTAAGCAATTGAAAGAAATCCCAAATAAAAACACAGTCCGTTACCATGAGGTTCCGGATGATCCAGTCATATATGAAATACAGTCCAAAAGCTTTGTTCTCTGGAGACCCCAAAGGGTGCCATAAAGAGCTGTTAATGCTCTCATACCAGCTCCTGTTGTTGTCATAGCAACCACTGGGACCTGTTCAATTAAAGAAAAGAACATGTTATGATTGTGAAGGTAAAAAAGTTCTCAAAGAATTCTGTTAAAATCTTTCAGCCTAATATATTTGATTTGTCATAAGTTTTCATTGATAGGCCTGTACTTCATCAAATGCCATATTTGACTGGGATATGTATGGGGGGGAAAATAGATGGATTACTATATTAAAAAAAACACCTTACATAAATATAACAGACAAAACTGTATACACGGTTTTAAACAGGGGACATTAAAGAAAGACTCTCAAGTTCAAAAATGCCACAACAGCCAAAGGTAAATACTACACTGCCAATCCTCAACTTACAACCACGACTGCGAGCAGAATTTCCATCATAAGTAATTCCATTGCAAATCGAGTTGGACCCAATTTTGCAACACTTTTTACACTAGTTGATAAGCAAATTAGTGCAGTCATTAAGCTAATCATGTGATTGTTAAGGGAATCCAGGTTCCTTAATGGGGGTTTTTTTTGCCAGAAATTGGCAAAAAAAAGATCACAAATCATGATCACATAACTGCAGGCTTCTGCAACCAGTTATAAATGTGAGCCGACTGCGAAAAAAAATGCAAAAAGGAAAGATAAAAAGAAATATGAAGAAGTAGCTTCTGAATGTTTTTTTACAACAAATACTAATATGATTACAAAATTAGACCTCACTCTTTGATTACAAAAGAAAAGCTCTCTTTTTTCTATTATCTAGTGTGTGTGTTTTCTAATCGTCAAACCCCACAAATCATAAGTTCATTTTTTTTTCATACCAAAAGTCTGTAAGGGGAGGCCCGTAGATTCATAGTGGTTTAGTACAGATAGTCCTCGACTTATGGCTATAATTGAGCCCAAAATTTCTGTTGTTAAGTGAGACATTTGTTAAGTGAATTTTGCCCCATTTTACGACCTTTCTTGCCATAGTTGTTAGGTGAATCACTGCAGTTTATAACTTAGTAACTTGGTTGTTAAGTGAATCTGGCTTCGCAATTGACTTTGCTTGTCAGAAGGTCACAGAAGGGGATCATGTGACCTTGAGCCACTGCAACAGTCATAAATATGAACTGAAGCAGCTGAATTTTGATCACATGACCACAGGGATGCTGCAAAGGTCACAACTTTGAAAAACAGTCATAAGTCACATTTTTCAGGGCTATTGTAACTTTGAACGGTCATTAAACGAACAGTTGTAAGTTGAGGACTACCTGCACATGCAGTTTGGAGGGGATTGGGTTGATACTTGCTTTGAGCTCCACTTACTTCATGCTCGTTCAGGTCTTGCCCCAAAGAGAGAATACTTTTCAGAGCTGCAGCAACCACTTTCTTTCGTTTCTGCAGGAAATTATTTTCATCTGAGCACAGACCATATCCTAGGCGCACATCAAGAGCTTTTGGTCTTTTAAACCACAGCCACTGGGTCCTAAGGTAGACAAGGATATCCATTATAAATGTTGCTGCATTGTATTGGCTTAAATCTAGCAAAGAGACATTTATTAATCTCTGGGAGGACTAATCATATGCAACTCATTGTATCAGCCTATCAAGAGCCTTGGAAAGAACAAATAGCTTCATTGTGAAACATTGCAATATCAGGGCCACGACGACTATTTTTGCAACAACCTGGATGGACAATTAACCAGGCATATGCAGAGAAACAGGGTAATGACCAAAAGCCAGCATGGATTCATTAAAAATGGGTCATGTCAAACAAATCTTATGGCTGCCTTGGACAATATGACTAGACTGACAGACCAGACTACAATCAAATTTCACTAAGGCATTGGATAAAGTAGATCATTGCCTCCTTCTTGATAAATTGGAACATTGAGCCATATCCAACAAAATGTTATTCCATTGTGTGAAATGTAAGTTTCTGCATTTAAGCAGGAAAAAGTAGATGCATATGTACATGTCACAGGCAGTCCTCAACTTACTACCAGTTGTTTAACAATTATTCAGAGTTACAATGGATTAAAAAAATGTTATTTGTGGCCCATCTTTGAAGTTATGATTGCCACCCCATGGTCACATGTTTGCATTTCGGGCATTTAGCAACCAGATTGTGTTTATGATCAGCTGCAGCATCCTGGGGTCACATGATAATGTTTTGTGAGGTTTTTGGCTGTTTTGGGAGGAAAAAATGGCCAAAAACCCCCAAATGGATAAGCTGGATTTAGACTTAAGACCATGTGAGTCACTTAATGACTACATGGATCATTAACAATCATTGTGACCCACTTCACAATCATCATAAAAACAGTTATAAAATTGAGTCCAGTCACATTATGTCTAGACTTATGACTCCAATAATTTACAACCAAAATTCTGGGGTTAATTGTGACCATAAGTGAACAATTACCTATAGACAATATTTGTGAGATGAATCTGGTTATCTTGGTAGACTACAGATTGAGCCAGCAATGCCCCACAACTGCCAAAAGAGCCAAGAAGTAACAAGGATGCTAACTTCAATTGTGTATGCTATCCAGAGTCACATGCAAACAAAATGGGTAACAATGAATGAACAAACGACCAAACAAATGAATGAATGAATGGTTTCGCAAGCTGTCTGGATCCCGCGTGTGTGTATGGGGCTTGACTCATTTGCGCAGCCCAGTTCCTCATAGGCCGCAGCCCGGTTCCAGTCCAGAATCTGTGGGCTGGAGACCCCTGGATTAGAAGACTCCCAAGGTCAGTCCAACCCCTATGATTCTATGATTCAATCAAGCTGTTTTACAGTGATTGAATGTATTTCTTTTTCCTTTGTTCTAATCTTTTGTGGCTCTTTGAAATCCTATAACTTCTCCAAATATAGCCATTAGTTATCTCTAAATAGATAATTTGAAAGGATGCAGGAGATAGCAGGTGTTCTTAAATAATTACAGTTCTCCATCGCAGAATATCTCCATTAAGACCAAAAAAATTAGACAATATGTGTGAAGTTATTGTTCAGGATTAGAAAATGGCTCCTTACCATTCCTTTGCCTTCACACTCAAATCAATTATTTTGTCCTAAGAAAAAGTAAGAAATAAAATATGATTAAATGCTAGAGGATGTTTTATGCTTTCATTTCTTTCAACCTCAGAAGACATTTCACTTTCTCAATAATTGACACCTTTGTGGTGACTCAATAAGAGTTTCAGTGCAAAGAATTAAGCACAAGCAATTGCCCTCATCCTAAAACATTGCAAATTGGAAGCTTTATCTCAGAATTGGATAAATTACCTCTCACATATGTCTCACCAGATCCAAATTTTAGCATAAAATAAAGAATTAAAGAATCAAACAGATTTAACAGATATAAATTGGTGTAGACAATAGAAAAACTATCTAACAAGACTTCAGGTAGTCATAGGTTCATAATTACATTGTAGATCTTAATTTGTTTCTTATTAATTTTTTGTTTAAATTAGACAGATTGAAAAAAACAAGAACTAGAGATTTACTTCAGGATTGACTAGTGATCAAAAGAACTCTTGAATCTAATCATAATGCAATAAGTGAGGCTTAGCTGAAATAATAATTTATGAGGAAAAGTTGGTAAATCTGAAACTCTTTAATCAATTATATTCTCCCTCCTCTCTGGTGCTGCATAATGCTACAAAACTTAGCATATTCCAGACTATATTTAAAAGTTATATCAAACAACAGGAATAATAAGAAAGAATTTAAAAAATATTCCTATGAAGTTGACAGTACAAATAGCATGTTAGAAGCCAATAACATTGAACATTATAATATAGTCACATATGTGAAGTCACTGGCCTTCTTTGCCCAACTTTTGCCCACCCTTGATACCCATGTTTTCATATTATCCCTTTGAACTAAAAGTATATTTGCATATTTTTGTCCTAAAAAGGCAACAGCTGATTCTCACCGGTGTTATCGCCACTTTCTCATTTATTGGAAGTGAGTTCAAGGGAACAGTTGTTGTTTCATTACTTTCTCTGGAAATCTGCATATAAAATAAGTTCTGCTGGTTAATGACCGCAATACATTCATTTGAATTTGAATAAATAAGTTAATGTCTGCTAGGAAAAAGTGTGACAAGGAATTGACTGGGGCTAGAATGGCTGTGGTAATCATGAAGGAATATTTGATGCCCAGGAAGTGGAATAACCACCGGTTGTCTCACCACTAATTTCCTTCAAGCTATTTAAGCAGGGACTTCAGCAACTTTGGGCTTGTTCTGATTTTTGGAAATGTTCTAGATTGATTACTGATGGCAGTCCACTGCTCAGCCCAAAGCATCAAACTACTAAAAATTATAAGGTATTTCCACCCAATCCCCAAAGTCACATTTGTACTGACTGATAAGCATTCTCATGACAGATGCCAAGAAATTGACCATTGTGACCTCCCTCCAATTATTATTATTAGCATATGAGGTTATTACAATATCCAGGAGACCACAATGCAATTGTAGAGTAGTAGTTTGGCTTGCTAAGATACTAGCTTTGTTATAGTACATGCTTGCACCCCTTTCCAAGGTGCAACACAGGAGGGTGAGCTGGCTTCACAACAGAGAGAAAGTATGGCTCTTCCTGCAGCATCACCCAAGGCCCCTTCCCTTCCTGGAGCTGCCTCATAAGTGGGTGCTGCAACCAGGAATTTTCAGAGCCTTCGGGAATCTGACTGCATGCACAGAGCACCAGCTCCTCTCCCCACCAAAGTGGTACCTATCTAGCTACTTGCATAGAACATGCTTTTGAACTGTTAGGTGGACAGAAGCTGAGGCAAGTGATAGGAGCCTACCCTGCCATTCCAACGCTTGGGCTCGAACTGCGGAGCTGAGACCATCTCCAGAATCATTAAGCCACTGAGCGTCTTACCTCATTTCCACCAATGAGGCTGTATAAAAAAAATGATGCTCCAACCACTACCCCAGTCCCACCTCAATATTTCCAATATTGTTTTATGGGGTGGGGTAAAAATAGGTATTATAAAGACACCAAGGTGTGCCTTAAATCCAGCAGTCAGGATTGGGGAACAGTATCAAGGTACAAGAGTTTATTTGCAAAGTTTCCCCTGGAGCAGCAGTTGAAGCAGAAGTTAAGTGGCTCAGCTGCTGGAGGCCTCCCTGGAGAGACACAGCTATGCAACACACTCTCAGATAGGCACAGGCTATAAGTATGGAGACAAGCAACTTACTGCACAGAACTGCCTTCTTGGCAATTCAATTTTAAGGTCTGATTGGTTGTATTTGATATAGTGAAATTTAGCAGGAGAAGCAGGGCAGAGCCAGTAACCTAAATTGAGATTTTGAGCTTCTTCATAGGATCCACCCACTGAAAGAGTAAAAGTTCTTTCTAAATGAAAGACAAAACAAGATTGAGATTAATTAATGATCCTATGAAAATATGCACAAACATTGAAAATGCCATTTAGATTCCTTGATTAATGAAAAAATTCTTGATAAGAAAGAAAATAAAAAGAAAAAAGAAGAGAGAGGAGAGGAGAAGGGAAAAGGAAAGGGAAAGGAAAGATATCTTTATAAATTGCCCCTTTAATCCCCAACCCCAACTCCATACTATTTTGAAGACTACCTAATGCTTTTTAGGAAGTGCAGAATTTAACAAGAACCAAGGAAATTAATCCCCCCCTTCTTTCTGTGAGTAGACCTTCATTCCCTGATCACTTGATTCAATCATTAGATTGGAGAGCAATATAAATTGAACTCATATTCTGTCAGTATGTGGGTTCCAGCATCACACATTAGGGATTCCTTTAGAATATGAAGGTTATCAAACCATGCAAAATGGTTTTGAGAGATATTTAAAAGAATATCTAAGAGTACTTGTAACAGACCAAATTTACATACTGAAAACAGTGATGAATTATCAAGAAATTAATAACCATCTTCACGAGTGGCCATTGCCATAAGATAGAGTAAGATGACATATATGAAAGCTGACTGTTCCTTTAGTATCCTCCCAGCCACCCCAGCGTTGAAGGATATTGCTCTGGTATTGAAGTGGCATACAACTGCCAAGAGGAAGGAGATGTCATGTGATCCTTTGCCTCAGGCATCTAATTTTCATAGGCTGCTCCAGATTCTCTCATTTTATTGCCAGATTAGAATATGCAAGGAAACTGTACCCCTGAAAAGGTAAGATAGGTATTGCCCCTGTGTTAAGTAACAGGTTCAACATAGATCTAGGGTGCAACAAGATTTTTTTTCCCTCAAAACATGAATTATTCAGAATTTGCTCTATCAGGATGAAATTAAATAGCATATTGTAACTACTTGGCAGTATACATCAAAAGGGGTATTACTTTCCACTGGATGTTGCATCCTTTATTGCATTTTCACAAAAGCAATTCTTTATAACATCTTTGGGGAGAAGTGATAAAAAGGAGACAGTATAGATCTGATCTTTTTCTATGAGATATAGACAGATCATATCTTTTTCTATAGATTTCGCCAATCCTGCACAACCATATGCAGCACCCCATTGTGGGGAGTTTATAGCTGACCTAATTTTGCTAAATGTTGGACACTACAAACACAAACACAAAAAGTTCTGTGAAGCTTGGGATAGGCCACAGTTCACAATTAATAGACATTGTTTCACATGTCTCTGATGAATGTTGTAGATGAACTATGAATCTTAACTTTACATTTCTGTATTTCATCTGTACCATAAATTCAATACATAACCTTAGAGTAGATTCCCCCCCCCCACTAACAGGAATAACATTTACTTTCCTTTCAGAATTGTAGTAACAATTTCGCTATTTTAATGGACAAAATTGCAACTGTTATATAAATGTTACATATACTTTTTAAAAGTTCAGTTGTGTTTTTAAATCCAAATAAATCAATTTTAATAAAGCTGTCCCATTGTAGAAATAGATAAAAATAAATTGATACATATACTGACATATTTTTATATATGTGTTATAGGACTTCTGAAAATGTATGAGGGATTGTCATGGGAAAATAATTGCCCTTTTTCAGATCCCATTGGATAATCCATCAGCAGAAAAATCTTTCTAAATTTAATATAGTCAACTGTCTTATAGTGGCCTATAAAAATTTACATTTAAAATTAAATGGGGAAGGGAATGTCTAAAATAAATGGCAAAAATGACAAAATGTATTAATTATGTGTTCAGATCAGCAGTTATCCAAAATGCTTTGAATGATAAGGCCCAAAATTGTTGAATTTGTCAACAATTTCTAATAAAAGTCAAAATCCATCATGCATGCCTTTTTCCCCATTTAATCCAAATTAATTTTGAATTTTGCTTTAGAGAAGATGTACTATTTGTCAACATTTTACTTTTCTGGAATGTTACTAATGCAATTAAAATGTTTTTGAATGTTCCAGAAGATCATAGCAGTTCAGTACAGATCAGGAAGGAACAGCTTGCAGAGAGGAAAACAAGATACTAATCAGTTCTTCTTGAATAATATAAAAATCAAAAATTGTATTTTACCTGGTAAGACACTTTTTCTTTTCCCCCCATTCACTTGAACTTCTAAACAGGCAACTTCACGAGACTGTATAAGATTTGTTATAAAAAAAGTGCAATAATAAAAGATGTGGTATAGGGCAAAGTTACATTTTTATACTTCTATCCTATGAGTCTGTTATGCAGAATGACATGAAATTTAAGTGGTATAAAAGACATCAAGCCCTAAGCACAGGATTTATTTATAAGCACTATGATAACAATATGCACAAATAAAACATATGAAGGAATAATTAAGCTTAGTGTTTTTAATTTTTTTGAAACATTTTCCCTTTCTACCCTCTAGTCAATTTCCATTTGTTTCCAGATTGCAAGATATGTTTCATGCTTGGCTTTTCTAAGTTTAGAATTTAAATTTACAAGTATTTGAGTAAATCCTTCCACACCAACAAGCAGCCCTAGTAGGTATGAAAGAAAGGCTAGCCAGGCCATGAAACTGTGGGATCAGATAATACAACATCTAAAAGTATGTCCAGCTCATCTGCTTGTTTTCTGTCTTCCAAAGTATCTGCGTGTCTTGAAATAGTAGAGACAGAGGAGATTCCTGGATTTTATACTTTCAGAAGTGGGCTCAACTTGTAATTTGTTTTTCAATTATCTATTTGAATCCACTCAGTTACTCATTTTTCTTCACTCTGGGACAATTTAAATCATTTCAGTATCCAAGATAGCCTAATTTATATGTTTGCTATATTATTATTTTAGATTTTTTTTAATTCCTCATTATTACTTTATAGGTAACTCAAAGTGGTGAATATACATAATACTCTTTCTATCTCCCGTGCTGCCATATTCTCCACAATAACCCTGTGAGTTGAGCTGGGCTGAGAGAGAGTGTCTTGCCCATTCCTGTCAGACTGTAACGAAATGTTTGGTTCATCTTTTTTTATATTTGTTTCTTTTTTATTCTTCCATGCACACTTTGCTCTCTGCCTTTCTTTTTATTCTTTACGGTTTTGCTTGATAAATTTGGACAGGTACAATTTTATATGCTAGTTCTAATTCAGATAATCACACCAAATACAGAATTTAGGATTATTTTTTTTCATTGTGACCTGGTTATCTTTATATTGGTGCTGTTGTTGTTATTTGCATCTTTCCTCCTGAAGGCAAGATCTTACAGACACACGTGGCAACACATTGCTCAATTTTCCAGCTAGATATTGTCCTTTGAGCAATAGAAAAAATGCTCATCCAGACCTTGTAGTACAATCTCTTGTCCTAACCTTTTTAAGCCTTAAAATAAGCTATCATAAGCAAATATTTATAAACATAACAATGTATTTTTATAATATATAAGTGCATAAAATAGGTTGAGAGTCAAAGCTTGATCTGAGTGCAATTTCTTTGATACCAATATCAAAAAAGAATGCAGTACAAATATTTGCTCTTTTCTACCCCTCAGAATGGGGAAGATCTGATATAGAAGCTTGCACTTAAAATGTCTCTTCTTGCCCAGACTTGTTCCAAGACAAGTGTTTCAGTAAATTGTCCAAATGAACAAGTTCTAGGCAATCACCCAGAGGAATGTTAGGATGGACAGAAGCTGAGCATCCTTAGTTTAAGACCCTTCCCTTCCCCAGCTATTCAGTTCAAGAACTAGAGTAGAAAGCAAAATTACCACTAAGACTCCATTGGTAAGAATTTTTTCTGGAACGTCAGGGCTGAAAAGGGGAAAAAATACACGATTTCAGTCAATGTTTTAACAAGCAGGGAAATATTCCTTTTGACATATTTGTAATCTTCCATGCCTCAACTCCATAGTTCACTGGTTTAACTAGATATTCATCAGATTTAGTGAGGAGGAACATGTCTCCATCAAAGAGTATCTGGGCTTAGCTCAAAAGCCCTTTATATGGTATTCTTTCTAGAGAAAATGGAAGCAAGATGGAAGGGCTACTAGAGCTACTATGATCATTGATTAAAAATGACACTCTTCTATTATTGCCAGATTAATTAAATCTGGATGCATATTGACAGTAGTATCTAGTAGATAAGGTCTAAACCAAGCTGTCTATGCTGGTAACACTCTTTTATGGTTACAGTATTTGCTCTTACCTGCTCTCCATTGTGAATTCAACCTCTAGTTCCTCCTTGCCCTGAAAATATAAAATAAATAAAATGTTTATATTTTTACACATTTCTGCACATTCCTTTAGGAATAAGCCCTTTTAATGCTTAAATTCTTCAATAAGGTTCCTTTGCAGAAACATACAATGCAACCAGGTCTTTCCCCACCAGCACCCACAAGTTAAATATAGATGATTAATTCAGGGAAATCAATATAACTGAACAAGCTAATACATTGACTCTTATGTATAATATTTACTGAATATTTTTACAGATCGAGTGATCTATATACCTAGAAATAGAAAAGTAAAAACAAAATAAATATTTGTTATAATTTTTATATGTCAAATTTCAAACCAGAGACATCCAGTAGAAGCCACAGTGATGTTACAGACATCACAACAAATCAAATAAAAACATCCAATTTGCACATAACTCATGTTATTACTTGTCTTATCTGTGTGACTATGCTCTTGATAAAGGATCTGCTGTCCAAAATGAAAAAAAAATGGAAATAAATGGGGCAAATTAGTTTATTATTAATCTGTCTTAATTTAAAGGCTATTTGTATGGCTATCACTCTGGAGTGACATTGTTGTCCATGTTCCTAATTTGTCTAAAACTTCTCAACTGAAACATGTAAAGGAGAATGGATACAGGTCACATTAGTGATAATGTGGAGAAACATCTGAGTTTTTCTTCTATTCTCCAAATCCTACATTTATCTTCTACCAGTCCTCATTTAGACTGCTGTAAAAAGTATTTGGTTTAGATGTATTTGTAATGGATTAGGAATTACGCATGTTGTTACTACATCTATTTGAATGTCCTGTTCCTCATTGTTCAATCACCTATCAGAAGGCCTGTAGCTACCCTGACTTCCCATGCTTCCATTAAGTGCCAGGGAAAACCCATGCGGCCTTTTCTGTAATGATTTTACTGTCATTACTAAAAAGAAGTTCTACCCTTGAAAAATCGAGAATCCTTCCTACACTGGACAAATTCAAAGACTTTTTTAGCCCACAAAAATAATCCCAAAAACTCATAAGTTACATATTTTATATGAAAAATACTATCTTATGCAGACCACAAAACATCTGCTTTTAATATGGCTCCACATTAGCAGAGTGAGAAGGTTGTGAAAACTAAGAGAAACGGGTCTTTTCCTTCAAGCAGAAGAAGCAGGCTTGTTAAGTTTAGCAGTCACCTTTGGATTCAGCTGAAAGCTCAGGGGAACAGATTCTCCAAGTTGGATTTTGGATACATCAAACAAAACAGTGAGGAGATGGTCATCTTCTGTAAGTTTGTCTTCATCATAGATATTAAATTCTAAAATATTCTGGAGAAAGCAACAACAAAAAGAACTTCAGAATTCCATCTGTGTCTTAGGCTAGCATCCTGCCTCAGCCTATTTTTCCCCCTTGATATTTCATTTGTTGTTAGGCAACACAAGAGTGAACATTTCTTTGCAAAAATAATGGAGAAATTATACTGTATGTAGCAATAGTACTTACTAGCAATTAGTGCTATTAGTACTTAGCAGTAGCTTAGCTTAGCACTTAGCAATAGCACTGAGACTCTGGAAAAAGTGCAAAGAAAAGCAACTAAGATGATAAAAGGCCTGGAGACAAAAACATATGAAGAACAGTTGCAGGAAATGGGTATGGGTAGTCTAGAGAAAAGTAGGACTTGGGGTGACATGATAGTAGTATTCCAGTATTTGAGGGGCCTCCACAAAGAAGAGGGGGTCGACTTATTTTCCAAAACACCAGAAGGCAAGACAAGAAACAATGGATGGAAATTAATTGAGGACAGAAGCAACCTGGAATTAAGGAGAAACTTCCTAACATTGAGAACAATTAACCAGTGGAACAGTTTGTCTTCAGACATTGTGGGTGCTTCATCACTCGAGGTTTTTAAGAAGAGACTGGACACCCACTTGTCTGAAATGGTATAGGGTCTCCTACTTGAGCAGGTGGTTGGGACTAGAAGAGCTCAAGGTTCTTTCCAGCTCTGTTCTGATTGATTGATGTACCACTTCATAGTGCTTTACAGCCCTCTCTAAGCAGTTTGGAGTATACAGCCTCCAACAATCTGGGTCCTCATTTTACCAACCTCAAAAGGATGGAAGGTGAATCAACCTTGAGCCAGTCAGAATCGAACTTTTGGCAGCAAGCAGCATGTTAGCTTGCAATACTGCGTTCTAACCACTGCTTAATCACTGCTCTAGTACATGACTTGTTTGTTTTTATTTATAATTGCAGATTCTGATTACATAAATAGATTACATAATCCATCAAACGATAATTGATTTCCATAGAACAGGATGATGATGATGATGATGATGATGATGATGATGATGATGATGATGATGATGATGATGATGATGATGATGATGATGATGATGGAAGAGACCTTGGAGGTCATTTAGTCCAGCCCCCTGCTCAGGAAGGAAACCCTATACCTTTCAGACAAATGGCTGGCCAGTCTCTTCTTAAAAACTTCCAGTGTTGGAGCATTCACAGCTTCTGGAGGCAGGTTGTTCCACTGATTAATTGTTCTAACTGCCAGGAAATTTCTCTTAGTTCTAGGTTGCTTCTCTCTTTGGTTAGTTTCCATCCGTTGCTTCTTGTCTTGCCGTCAGATGCTTTGGAGAATAGCTTGACTCCCTCTTCTGAGGGAGATATTGGATCACTGCTATCTCGTCCTTCTCTTCATTAAGTTAGACATACCAATTCCAGCAACCGTTCCTTATATGTTTTAGCCTCCAGTCCCCAATCACCTTTGTTGCTCTTCTCTGTACTCTTTCTAGAATCTCAATTTACTTGCCAATAAAATGACAAGATATGAATTATTGTAGGAACCCATGTGAAATTTAGCCCAGTAACTCCAGGTCCTATTGTGCATACTGCAGTGTAATCATGGAAAAGTTCTACTTTATTAACATGAAATTAAATATGGATTTGTAGAGCTTTCCAGGAAACTTTTTAAAAATGCAAAAGGAACCAGATTTTATTTGTTTGTTTTTTGCCCAACTCCCAGTGACTCTGGGCAGTTTATACATAACTGCTATCCATCCAGGGAACAAACGTTTCTTACAAGTAAAAAATGGGGAGAAGTTAGGCCTACTCTGCCTTGAGGGTTTTCCCAGTTGTTTTGGTCTCTGTAGATTTGCACAGAGAACTCTCCACCTGTGTCTATAGGTGGAGTAAAGCTGCTGTGCCCGGACAGACATGTGGAGGCAACAGAGAAAATCTTGTAAATAAATGCACCATACAGTTAGGGTATTTTCATATGCTGTTTGAAATGCTTGAAAGATGAGTGAAAGAGACATCAGGTGTGTGTGTCATTGTTGTTTGTTGTGAGGCAACAAGGGAGGTGAAATGGCAAATTTCCACTGTTGCATTATCTCTTGCCTGTGGGCAGTGGTGGGATTCAGCCGGTTCACACCACTTCGGCAGAGCTAATTTTTTGTTGCCCAGGCCCAGAATGGACTTCCAGAAGCGGCATCCACACAGAGAACCGGTTGTTCACATATTTGAATCCCACCACTGCCTGCGGGTCTGATTCTTGAATCCCCTTGAATCTCTTGTTGAATTGATTGATTGATTCACAGTCAAGACCTTTTGTTTGTTTGTTTGCTCTGGTTTATGTTTACTTGAAGTGACAGTTGCATAGCAAGCAGAACTTGAAATATTGGGAGATATTATTCTAAAAGTATGCAACCAGTCATGAATTTATCAAAACTAGTCTCATTTCATAGTTTTAGCCTCTCTACATTATTATTTGTATACTGAGTATAAAAGAGACCCCGCCCCCCCCAAAAATCTAAGAATTTCCTCATAGAAATTGGGCCTTCAATGGCATCTGATTGGAGAGGAGATGAATGTAAAAAAATCAGTATGGCAGCTGTGATCACATGATCAAAGCCCAGCCTTTTCTTAAATGTGTCAGAGATAAAAGGGGGCAGGATTGCAATTGCACAGTGACAACTACCATCTTGACTTCATTTCCCCACCCAAACAAGGACAGCCTGTCACACTTGGTACCTTCTAAATGTATTGGAACACAGCTCCAAGAATTACCTTACCTTTACTTTATTCTGAATTCTGAAGTGAAAAGTTTCATTCCACATGGGATCCTTGGAATCTTTGATGGTCTGTGTCTTCATTGTTTTCACTGAAGCGGTAGGTAAGTATAAACTCACATAGCAGTCAGACTGGGTTACTGTACCAAAAGACACAGGCCTTTACTAATAATGTAGCAATGTGTCATGATTACATGCGAAGTTCTATCAGTTTCTCATTATGTAAAGTTATTTAGTCACATCAATTGAACCAATCGTAGATCCAAATAGAGGATAGCAGGAGAAAAAGGGGTTGAAGTCAGAAGAGATAGGACAGACATGGCTAGTCCACAATATATGGATTTAAAATACATTATTAGTAGATTGCAAAACGATAATTATGGACTTCCTTGGGGTAATGAACCAATCTAGTATAGAAACATACTCTAGCTGGAGAAAAGTGTTGTTGACATTTTTTATGGTGGATTCATGATTCAAAATGTATAGGAACACTATTCAGGGTTTTCAAATTTCTTTGTTCATATAAGTGCAACAACTTGTATATGTATTTTTGTTTTGTTTTAATGCCATGACCATTCCCAAAGGCTCTGGATAGCTAACAAACATCACAAAGCAATCCCCCCACAAATAAATCCATCCACAAAATAAATCAAATATAACATCAAAAATTATACAAAAAGAAAAAAAGAAATATAAACAGGGATGCGACTGTGCACCAGGGGGAGTAGTACAACTTTTCTTCTGGGCCTAACCACACAAGCAAAGTCTTAATCTTCTTATCTTTTGAGTAGGATCTTTCAAAACTGGGCCAACTTTATGCTTTGGCTAGTTTACAGTAAATTGTTACCAGTAAAATGGCTGGATTTGGCTTTGTAATCAAGCAAACACCTACGTCTATCCTCATTTCTAATTTTGCCTTAAATTAACCAGAGAAGGAGACACATACGGTAAATTAATAAAGTTATCCATGTACCTAAACAAATAATAATAATAAAGGATTCTTGAGCTAAGGTGTTAAGAACCTGTCAAAGCTTGTAAATTAAAGCAGAACTAAATGTGAATACAAGAGAGCAGATGCCTAAGCAAGCTCCTATGTTTTCAAACAAGAATGTTTGCATACAGTCTTCTTGAGTAGAACAAAGAAAAACAGGGATGCAATAGCATACTTTAATACTAGACACAAGAAGCTTTAGTATTTGTAAGGTTTGAGAGCTATTTTAAAATATATACAACAAGCAGAAAATTAATGGATAAACACACTTGCATGGAAATGCAAAATGTACACTAGTCTTCTTAGATTTTACAAAAGAGAGAGGTTTTTCCCATACGTCAGGTAGAGATGGTTCGTACTCCCTATAGAACGATGCTCTTTCGTGCACATAAACTGCCATCATAACCCTCGGATAACTCTTGAGCAATAGAATACACTTGGCTGAGCACAAGGCTTATATTTAATGGCATTACAGACATTTAACTAAGACTATTAAACAAGATGCTAATTATCACTCCTACTGGCAAGGCTGTGGCTTAATTGTGCTGCATAACCGGAAACACCAAAGCAAAAATATTCAGGTAACAATGCTTTTGTTGTATGCCATGTTTCAAAAGTGACATAGTTGCTCCATAATATTCCTATTTTCTTAGACTCCGGTGGAAACTACCTCTGGTGGAAACTAACACTGAGTTGAGGAGAAAAGTCTTGAGTCTTTTGTGGGGAGCAAGAGGCTGAAGGGAGATCCTCCCTAAATTTTGCAATATTTATTTAGTAGTTGTGCAGTGTGTGCTTCAGTCTGGCAAGATTCATCTCTCTAGGTGAGCATCAAAAAATATATTGATCTCATCCCATTGTGCCCTTTCTGGTTCCTTGCACCTGACATGGATATTTTTAAAAAATAGACTAATCAAACAGCTGATGATAAAACTCACATTAATTTGAATAAGGATTCTTAGTACATCATGGACTTCCACATGCTGGCATGCTAATTAAGAGACTTCTTTGCTTTCAACCATTTTATACTAAGCTAACAGAGAAATTACACTAGCTCCAATTTCCCTGAAAAGCCATATCATGCTTGTTGACATGCTAAAATATTCAAACACAATTTGTAACACCATGAAAAACCCACCCTGACATTCCAAAATTAGCTGAATTCAGAGCATCCTTAAATAAGAGTGCCAATTTTTACCTACTACCATATTCCAGAAGATTCATATGGAGACTTATTACTAAGTTATTTCCTAAAAGGAGAAATCTCTCTGCACGCCGAGCCTTTCCATCCATCATCCCTTCATGAATGTGACTAAGCAGTGAGCCTGGTTAGAGATAGAGAACCTGGAAATAAATTAGAAGCAATGGCTATATCACTCATAGGCAAGCAACAACTCTGTTCTGTTGAAAGACTGATATATAGAAGAAGGAAAACATTAGTGGGCAGAAAAAGTTATGATAGTTTCATGTCACAGAATACTACATTTACTGCCCTGAACTCATGAAGATGTTATATAATCCTAAAAAATAATAAAAATGCTCAATCTCCAGAATGTTTGAATGGGTCATCAGCTTATGTCTATATCAGCCTAAACAGTAGAAGTGAAATCCTATATAAAAACCATGAATCAGCCACAATATCTATGAGTATATATAATGGATGTTCTATCTACGAATCAAATGTGAGTGGTTTCAGAAGTGAGGCTGATACAGCAGATTGATAGGGAGGAAAATATGTCAAAAGGTTAAGGGAAATATTTATTGATTTATTGATTTGTTGATTTATTGATTTGTTGATTTATTGATTTGCTGATTTATTGATTTGTTGATTTATTGATTTATTGGTTTATTGATTGATATCAAATTTAGGCACTGTCCATCTCACTATCTAAGTGACTCTGTGCAATTGGGGAAGGGATCCTATGATATTTCCAGCATACCTAGAGAAAATAAGATTCACCATATTGGTTGAGATTTAGATTTAAAAGGCAGGTACTGAAGCAAACTGGTTCTGCCATATTCTGCAAAGAAAGGTGGGAGGAATGAAAATCAAATCATCTTCTAAGATGGCGTGTGAGTAACTTTTTTCCCACTTTTCTAGCATGTTAATAATCAGTCCTGTTGAGATCCTGCAAGCACAACCTGTCCACCCATCTGCCTCCACAATTCATTTTAATATTGTGTCATCTCTGTTTCCTAATTATTGTCACTCCTTAATCAAGTCTGATCACATGGAATTCTCTGTTTCCTCGCCACCCAGGCTCAGAGTTGCAGTGGTGAACTGAAGTATGTAGGGCAAGAACCGGAAGAAGCATATACGAGGGCAATTTGGAAATAAACCTCCATTTGGTTATCAATGACAGACACTCGCAGATACAGAACTTCTATTATACACATTAGAAAACTATAACACTACATTACTTTTCAACATAATTATCATTCAAATTGAGACACTTGTCATAACGTCTTACAAGGTTTGAAATTCCTTAGTAGTAGACGTTTGGCACCAAATCTGGGCTATGGGGGGGGTGATCAAAAACATCCCAACGGAACTGCTTCAAAAGTTCTTGGGTGCGTCTAGCGATGTGCAGGTGAGCATTATCGTTAACCAAACCACACCAGAAGTGGTGCCATAGAAAATCCCCCCCAAATGTGAAGATGCCAAAGGGGCACTGCTAGTGAAGTGGTTTGACCATCAATTCAGAAGTATACTGTGAAACATTACGAAAACTCAGACGAGCCATCCATAACAAGTGTCGGGGCATGCTGACTTCCAGTGTAGTGTTGGTTCACAATAATGCTCGCCCGCACACAAGGATGTGCCAAATATCTTGAACCAGTAGGAACAAATGGAATTTTAGAGAATGACCTAAGCACAAAATGGCTTTCAGGTAAGCATTCATGCTTTCACAAAATAAACACAGCAGCACCCCCATTCTACAGATGAAGTTTAAAGGAACTTTTCAAAAAAACAATGTTTATGTCCATGGGAAAATGGTGGAGAAAACAAAGAACAAGGGTATTTTTAATTTTCAAAAGAAAATAAGTAGGACAATAAAAAAGAATTTATGTGCCTCCTGTTGACCATAGGAACCACAATGGAGCCTCAGGATTAAAATCTAAACTACTATACTTGTACTATCTTTTCTAATAAAAAGTCAAGAAAATACCAAGACCATCTATTTCAGAATAATTGTAAATATGTTTTTGAAAGGAGTTTAATTATATGAAGCACATAAAACTAGGACAGGTAAAACCTATCCTAAGCAAAGTATCTGGAGAAGGCAGATCTTTTGTCCTAATGACTGAAAAGAACTATAATAAATTCAATTCAATACATTTATTGTTATGGCCAGTGTTGTAACCAGCATGATGATGTTACAGTGTGCCTTCAGAAATAGCTGATTCCTGACTATCATTAAATCCAGAGAGTGCAGTCTTCAGGTTTGTGTGGGTTTTTTTGAAATCACATGTTTTGCCATCTGGGTGGCAGGAAACTTGCTGTTGCAGTTTTTAAATAACTGGGAAACAGAACTCCTTTATAAAGTTCTTCAAACCAACTTTACTTACAGTAAGTCTGAAGATAGCAATAGCATTAGTATTTAGGCTTATATACTGCTTCAAAGCACTTTACATCACTCTCTAGATGATTTACAATGCAGAAGCATTATTTGCATATTGACCTCAATAATCTGGGTTCTCATTTTACTGACTTCAGAAGGATGGAAGGCTGAGTCAATCTTGAACCAGTCAGGATTAAACTCCTATCTGTGGCAGAGTTTGCCTGCGATACTGCACTTTAACCACTGTGTCACCAGGTCTCCTATGAATTACCTGCCATTCCATTAAGCCTACTTGGGTGAACTTCATTTCCGTATCCTGAGCGAAGAAATACATTTGCTAGGTAACCAAAGTGCTCCCCTCCATTTCTGTATCCAGGTTCTTTTCTTATCCAGTTAAAACTTGTAAAACTCATCACTCCTTTTCATTTCAATCCTAACATTATTCTACCACAACAGAAAGATGCATCTATTATTTGTTACGTGTTTGTGAAAAGGAAGCAAACTTATTTTTCATTCACTGTTTATTCAGGAGAAGGGAAGATAAGTAGGGACAAGTAAGGAGGATGTAGGGAGGAATATTTTTCTCCCGCATTGAGGAGCAGGAAATGATAGAATAGATCATCTTACATAATTTCTGTAAGTAATAGATGAAACCACTCAATCTTGTAACTTCCAAGTAGCATTCCCCAAGTAGAATCACAGGGTATCGTTTCTAAGGTAACCAAAGAAATGGTAAGTCTTTGTATAAAGATAGTTTTGACTGGCTTAGTCATTGATCAAAGACATCTTATGGATTATCAGCCTAAGAAGCAAAATACTGATTATATTCTTCAAACACTTACCATCCCAAAATGGCCCCAAAGCCCCCTCCTTCCAGGGCTCACCCATGGACTTCCAGTGCCCATCCCCCCAGCCAATCCTATCTTGCCCCTAGGCATCTAAGTCCTTTCTTCATCCTTTCTTCATTACCTCCGCAGTTAAGCAATTTTAAATTTTGCTCAGGAGGGCAAAGATATGCTCCTTCATCTTGTGTATTTAGAAAGGACAATCATGCAACTGCAGCTATCCATGGCCATGTGTTAGCACAGCTACTCTGAAACAGCCACAACTTTGCCAAATTCAGTTTCATGGGAGTAATGGGTCCTGGATTTTGGACCCATTCTTTAAGTCAGTTAAGTCAGTATGATGACTTGGATCTGTATGATTTTCACAAATACTGTGAATTTTAAAAGGTTTATAGAAGTCTAACCTCTGTCACATAATGATCAGATGGTTGACATAATAAGAGCCTCCCCAGGTGGATCCATTGTAAGACAAATAGCCTAATATTCAAAATGCAGCCCATTTTTTAAATTCCAAATACAATACTTACAATACTTTCTGCAGGAGATGCTACTTTGGCTGGCCAAACCAGTTCACAAATAATTCCTGTTGTCTGGAGCTTGCTTTCTGTTCCTGTCACCTTGCACATTTCCACATTTAGGGTGCTCTAATTTTTTTTTTTAAGGAAAGGCACATCCTTCTTATTTATAGCTATCATTTTTTATGGGATTAGGCATTCCATTTTTTTAATTTAAAACTCAGAGGTGTTACTGATGATCACATGCTTGCTGCATTACACAAGCAACAACTTGCAATTTATTGTAATCAAGAGTCATTTGCTTCAACAGATTCTATTGAAATCTGCATATTTTTAAAAAGTTACTTCTTTGCAAAGAATAGAAGTGTCATGAAGCCAGAGGATGACTGTGCGCTATTATAAATTGTTGAATAAAATACATCATTTCAATCTCATTGGAAAGACTGGCTGAAAAGGATCCAAGTAGGACTGGGGTAAATAGTTCCAGAGTATAATTTCCCAAGACATCCAAAAGAGTGGCTTGGAGATCCATGGCTGTGGAAAGGATTTCAAGGAGAAGGAATTAGCAAAATGTGTCTTTTTAAAGCAACTGAGGCAGCTGTGACCTTAAAAGTCTTGAGAGTGCCTGATTAAATAATGAGATTTCCGTCTATGGAAGTGTGTACATACTCATGCAGACAAGCCACAGGAAACCAACAACAACAGCAACAAAAAAAATCCAGGAAGCCTTCCAAACATCTAACTTTCTCAAAACTTTAAAGAGGAATGCTTTGCAAAATGAGTTTTGGAATGATTTGGGTAGCCCCAGCAAGTCCTGGTTAATATAGAACAGGTATTTTTTGAAGCAGCTATCAAAGGTCAGATAGCTCTTTGAAGATGTCCTCTATTTATCCAAGAACACAAGTAGTGTTCCCATGACACTATTAACTATGTTTTCATTTTGTTTTTAATTTAAACAGTCAAGGAGACAAACAAGCTAACAGTAAACAACAGCCTAATCAAGGAACCACTAAGAACACTCCCACCAATGCTGACAGGGCAAGGCACTAGTATATAAAAATAAGAGCAAACCCCAATCCCTTCTAGTATTGATGATGTTACACTTTCAAGAAAACCACCAAGCTCAGAGAGCACCAAGGACCCAACATTCTTTTTAATTTGCATATGGTCTTATGAATTGCACGTGCATCATCACAAGGCTTGTTCCTTAACTAAGAAGTCTTGTTCCTTACCTAAGATTAATTGAACCAATTAGTCAATCCAGTTTTTTAGATTCACATGACACACCGAACCACAGCTAAATCATACAATCTCGATTAACACAAGGCTCTAGATAAAATATGGAGAGCAGTTTAGCATTTAGTAAGTCAAGCAAAGCCCTCTAAGAAAAGAAAGCAGGGGGCTCCAAGCTGCTCATCCACACTTTCACATTTTCATGGGTTACCCTGTTAACCTGCCTCCCAATTAATATTAATATTTAAATTATAATTATGGGAGTTTGCCTCTATATAAATTAGCCTAAATATTATTTACAGATGAGTTTATGAATTTGCATCTGTATAAATCAGCAAGTATAAATGTTAAGGACCACCCATGACCTCCTTTTGGCAAACCTGGCATTTTGGCCCAGCCCTCTCTTTTTTCTCACACAAGTTAGACAGCATTTTGTGTTACTGAACAGGCAAATCTTCTAGGAAGTGGTAGTGAAGGTCATTGTACATATAAAAAAAGAAGCAAGGCTTTGAGCATATGGTCATAGCTGTCATTGTGATTTTGATTTTTGATTTTTTGACACACAGGTACCTTGTGGCTATCCCTTTATTAAATGTTGATATCAGGATGGGAGGCAATTTGTTATTTCCTCTTCTACAAAACTAATGGTATAAAAAATATCTCTAGATTCTGTGATACTCCATCTGTGTTGACAGCTCCCCTTTATGCTAGTTTAGCCACATGAAAGATCAACATTTAAAGAATTGTTGTTATTCATCTAAGATAAGATTGAAGGAAAACTTGTTCTACCAAAATGTGCATGTGTGTGTGTGTCAGTTTGGCTGTCTTAAACAGGAAAGCCACAAATATATGCATTTGCCAAAATGCTATCAAATAATAGCACCAAGCTGAAATATGTATACAAAGATTAGTTAATCCTGAGATTAATACTGATTCAAATACTCAGGTGACCATGATGTTTCTTCAGGTGCCAATAACACCTCAAACATATTTGGGTGGAACCAGCACTTCTTTTAATGCAAGCCACATCAAAATCTGTTTCCACATGGAATGATTACCTGCAGGAAGAAAATTATGCTTAGTCATGGAAGCTTAGACTTCCATATGGATGGGTGGATCTGTTAATGTGATTTTCACTGAATGTCCTATCTGACTGATCATTTGTTCTCATTCGTGCCTGTTTACAAACTTAGCAGAACAGATTTGCATAAAAATGACTTTTCTTAGTGCTCCAAAAGTATGCATTGTTTTAGGGATTTTTCTAAATAACAAGTTCATGCTTGTAAGCAACTTTCCCACAGGAAAATGTACTTCAGTAAATCCTTAAAAATGCACCCCAGGGCAGAATATTGCCTGCCTTCTTGTTGCAATTTTTCAAGCTTTTCGAGACCAGATATCCCTGACATTTTTGTTGGCTTTAGTTGTTCATTTAATGGAAATCTTGATGTATTGGTATTTTCAGTAGCAGACTCACAATTATGCTCCAAACATATACTGTAAGTATACTCTATCCATACTTGTCTATTTAACAGTTAGTTAGTTAGTTAGTTAGTTAGTTAGTTAGTTAGTTAGTTAGTTAGTTAGTTAGTTAGTTAGTTAGTTTGTTTGTTTGTTTGTTTAATTAAGGACAAGTTAGCTTGCATGCAGAAATACCATTATTCCATCATCTATACTTGTCTATTCAACAGTTTGTTTGTTTGTTTGTTTGTTTGTTTGTTTGTTTGTTTGATTGTTTGTTTGTTTGATTGATTGATTGATTAAGGACAAGTTAGCTTGCATGCAGAAATACCATTATTCCATCACTAGGAGATAATAGCTTTATGCATATGACATGACTGATCCAGTGAGCCTCTCGCTTGCTCATAATCACATGTGCCTCAGTCAAACATTTCAGAGAGCTTCCCAGATACCGCAAGGTTGGCTGTGAGATCGTCACTTCCTGGATTAGTGCATTTTCTTTCTTGGGAGGATGGAGGAATTTTGAAGAAAATAATGTTTGCACAGTTCTGATTGGAATAGATGTTACCAAGACAGATTTGGGAGAATTACCCATCTCTGTCTTTTTCTGCCTCTGCCCCATGCTCTCCAAGGGACTGAAAAGTAAAGTAGAAGACCCAGAACATTTAGGCAATCACTGTTTATGGAATAGCTTTAGCAATTCATTTCTGTCCTAGCAGCCACCTATTGATGTTTTTTAATCCCTCTCCATGGTCAGCTGGAGGAATTTCATTTAGTCATGGTTTTGAGGTTCTGAGTAGCCCACAATTTTTGGTGTTCATAAAACACATTAATCATTCTTTAATCAACTTAAGTGTGATCAGCCATAACAATTCAATTTTAGGAGTTAATAGCTACTAGATTCTGTCAGTATGACAGCGTGACTTATCCTCAGATTAAGCTAAGAATGAATGGGGAAAAAAGCTACTAAGCGCTATTTGCTTAAGGCATTTATGGCTTTAGCATTTGTTATAGTAGTAATTGTGCTGAATTGGTTCTGCTTATCTCATGAAAAATTGGTAGTATGGCATCCAGAGATACTTGCTGTATTTGTACATGGCACCTGTACCTCCCTACAATATATTTAAAACAAAATTTAAAATATCGTTCATCATTTACTACATGTTTTAATAAAATAAACAGTGCATTTATTACTTAACATTTTCTTCTAATCCACTCTGTGTACATATTAGTGCTTTAGTTGACAGCATGGTTTAATGATGACTTTTGGTTAAACGTTTTGGAGAAAATTGGAAACACTTACCAACACCTCTCATTATGAATCTTAAAGTGGATGTATTGTCCATTTCCCCCAAATTTTATAAAACAGTGAAGCATAAGAAACTACCTTGATCTTTACAGTTTAATGAAAAATGAAAATTTTCATATCAATGGGAAAATGACACCCATGATAGGCATCTACAGAAAGTTGTTGAACAAATAATATTTGGCATGATATCATTCTACAAACAATGTAACTTATATCGTTGCATCAGACATTGTAAAACAATTTGTGTGAAGATGACATATGGTGTCAGGTTAACATTATTGTGATTTATTATATCTATAGACACAATAGCAAATCTTTCAGTTAAGATTTGTTTGACTCACCCTCCAAATGTTACTTAGCTCTTAGATTAAGTGAATGGTGTCTATGAACTTCTAGTTCATAGAAAGAACTTACTCTTTACAGTTTCTATTATTTATATATGTATTTAATGCATTTGTTTCTAACTTTATTGTTTACCCCAGAATCCATTAGGATAAAGATGCACAATAAATATTATAAAAATAAATACATTATAAATATTTGCTACCCATTTTTAATGGTATTGACCAAGCATAGATAACAGACTGTCTCAATGGCTGAAATGTCATGAACTTACAACATCTTATGACATGTCCTACTAACCCCATCAGTTTTCAGCATTTGCATACAAACTCTTCATATGAGATTTCCAAAGATAGAAATAATCATTGGCCTAATCATGCACATTGAGTATTGAAAAAGATTGCTGATTTATCTTTCAACTTATATTTCAACTTTCCTGTGATTCTTTTCTCCCTTATGATTCTAACCAAAAAGTAAGATGAGGAACTCACATAGATCTGCTTTCCGGAGGTTCTTGATTTTTATGATCTTTACCGTGAGGAGACTACAGGGAGCCGTTTCCGTCTACAGAATGAAAATAAATAGAAAATATCAATTAACATTTGATGTATTTATTTATAGATAGATATAGACATGGATATGGACATGGCGATGACAATGGCGATAATCAGTGCTTTTAAAAAAAAAAAAAAAAAAAAGGTGCCGGAACTCACACACGTCATACAACCCGCCTTGCCTACCCTACAAGGTTCTATCCCAAAAAGGTGCGGGAACTCCGTTCTGGGTGTTCTATGAGAAAAAACGCCCTAGCAATGATGATGATGGAGATGGAGGTAGAGAGAGATAGAAAGATAGAGAGGTAGAGTAGAAGTAGAGGGAGAGGGAGGGAGAGAGAAATGAGAGAGAGATGATAGAGAGAGATGATTAACATGATAGAATTGATAGAGATATATAAATATCAAACTTCTTAACCACACATCTCCCTCATAGAATTTATAGAAGGGTTTGTATATGGCTGGGTGCTGTTTTGTATATCCTTAAGCCAGAAGGCAAAAACAAAATTATGTTCTCCTACCCCATCCCCAAAACCAGGGGTTTGCAACCTTGGCTCTTTTATGATTGTGGACTTCAACTCCCAGAATTCCTGAGTCAGCATGGCTGGTTCAAGAATTCTGAGTATTGAAGTCCACAAGTCATAAAAGAGCCAAGGTTGCCTACCCCTGCCCCAGGACAATCAATAGTCTGCTCCTCCAGACAAGGACTGTTGCTCTGAAATACAAGGCATGCAAAGCCAGGCATGACAAGCCCATTTTGTCATGTTGCCTGAGCATTAGTAACCAATTGTTATCTTCTTCTCTTTTTTTGCCTATCAGAACATTTTAAATTTGGAAGTATATTACATCAGGTAATCAAATTTGAAAAGTCAGTTATGAGTTCTCTGTCATGAAGTACTTGCCTCTTCATGAAATGACTCCCCTAGGAATCATGGCCAGTCACAAAATATCCAGATTGGTGAGGATTTCCCTCTCGATCATCTATATCTTTTATTCCAGAGAGATGAACGTTTTTCCAAACGAACCACTGAATTCCAGCCACCACCTTTTGTTACTTATGGAAACTACATGGAGTTTGGAAAGTGCAGTCTTGGAATAATAGATGTGGCTGACAGCTCCCCATTTAATCTGCTCTTTAATTAAAAGAATCTGAAAATCAGGTAAAACCCGGCAGGGAGGAACCTGTGTGTATTCTGGACCCTGAGGCACCAAGTTGCCTTGTGCCGATACTGGTAAATTAATTCTTCTGTTTCCACAGCTGTACAAGGCTTTGCCAAGGGTAGGATACTGGGTCATTTCTTGATTGATATTTTACAATAAAGTTGAATTGATTCCATCTTTTACTTAAGCTCCAGCATGCAACTGCTAGGGGACGGCTCACTGGAACATATGACAACAGTTAAGCATATCTACTTCTAGAGAATTATCATTTCCACTTCAACCAAATATGCATTTTTAAAAAAAAAATCCCGCATTTGTTATTTTAAGTAGAAAAGCAGGCAGGGAGAATTACTATTATTGAATTTCCCTTTACATTTCTAACTAAAGTTAGAACTAACTATAATCCCTACAAATATACTATGAATTTTCACAAATTTATTTTATTTTTTATTTATTTATAATTGCATTTATATCCCGCCCTTCTCCTTGCGGACTCAGGGCGGCTGACAATGATTAAAATACTAACATATACATCTAATTAAAAATGAAAAACGTGCAAATCAAAAGCATGCAATACCAAATGAAAAATCCTCAAGTAGGCAAAAATTGGCTCCACTGTTACTTCCAAGAAGCAAAAATCCAGATGGAATCCAAAGCTTAAAAGGTGTAGAATTCATGTATTTCTCTCATGATAATGTTCTTTCAGACAATGTTACCAGTGAAATTCTGAGATCCCATCCTGGATGAAGCAGTGAATCTGTAACCACAATGAATTGCAAGCATTTCTAAAAATATTATTTTCTTTTCTCTTCTTTTCTTTACTTTTGGACATGAGAGAATGTCCATTTTCACTCTGAGAACTTTCCATTTCTTCAGAATCCCTGAAGAAGTGTCGACTGTTGAATTTTGCTTTGATTAACAACAGTACTATATCACAGCAGTCCCCAACCTTTGTGGCTTGACGGTCCAGCTGGGGGAGGGGGGAGAGAGGAATCAGACCATGTGAGTGGTAGACTGGCCCTCATGCATGTGTGTGCACAGTTCAGTTTGCACAAGTGGCAGGCTGGTTCACACACACATGTGCACACAGCTTGATTTGTGTGTGTTTGTGCACTGGCCCACTGCTCACACAGCCCAGTTCCAAATAGGCCACGGCCTGGTAGTGGCCATGGCCCAGGGGTCAGGGACCCTTGATATATCATGCAGCTCTATTCCACTATATATAATTAGTACAAAACTACATATAACGTGGGTAGAATTATACCAAATCTTGTGGCCCTAAAAATTCTCAACCATTCAAAACTGCCTAGATAGTTGTCTCCATCAACTCTGCTGCTACTGCAATCCAATTATATGCCTCACAGCCCAGGTTAGGGACCGTTAACATAAAGCTACAAATATTTTTGTCACCCTTATTAAGCTCCTTTGTTATGTTTTTAAATTGAAGAGGCTTAATCATATTACAGATGGTGGTGCAATATTGGTTATTGTACTAAGAAAGGAAATGAACAGTACCTTTCAGCACTTTCCTGTATCCTTCAACATTTGTGGTCTTAGAAATTACTACTTCTAATGTTAACATTATTTGAGTGTAATAGGAATGATCTGGCAGAACTCTGAACTAGATGGATCACCAGGATGACCAAAAGTACTTAACATTCATAGCCCTACCTACTTGGATAGGTTAGTCAATCAGTCTAAAAATTACAAAATTGGAAGCTTTGATCTTATAAACAGGTATTGTTTTAACCTAGCATAATTGAAGTCTCCTCTCAGGGATGCCAAAGTGTTTTGTTTTGTTTTTCAATTCAGGCAGTTCTGTATGCAGTTTGCAATTGGCATGGCATTTTTTTTCTTTCCTATTTATTCCAATAATAGAATGAGGTAGTGGTTTCCACTGCACCTAAAAGGTGCACGCTGGGCTAGGAGCTTATTGGGGCATTCTTCCCAATGTCTTGCTTCTGCCTTCCAGCATCAGCCACCTCACTCTGTCTCATGGTAGGATCAATCCTGTTAAATAACCCAATGTAATGTATATGCAAAAGATCTTGGGAGATGGGATGAAGACATGCCTAGAGAACAGTCAGATAAGAAACAACATAGCCCACAGTTGGACAGTGAGTGGGACAAGACACTGAGAACGGAACCTCTCTGGCTTCTTGGGCTGTAAAAGAGACAGTGGGAAAATTCTACTTTCAGATTTGCAAAGTTTTTGTTAATGTAACTTTACAATAAAGTAGAATTGACTTATCTGGTTGTGTTTCCTGTCTGGTAAGGCTGAGACCTAATCAGCAGCCTGTCCTTGCCTAGGAATGTGTCAGGCACCAAATCCATACGTGTGGACTTCAAGCTAATGACTTAATTATATTCTGCCAATTACATGGGAATCTCTCCAGGCTGTCATCCTTCCCATGGGAACAAGTAGATAAGGCTCTATGGAAATTAGGAGGGTCAGTTTTGGATTCCTTGTGGCTACACAAGGATTCAAGGCTAATTCCCTGTTTGAGACCACCCTCACTGTCTGGCTGGGTATTTCCTAACAGAATGATTGTACTGATACTGTAATGCTTCCCATCTACCTTCAAATAGCATCTAGACACTCAGCTTCTTTTTTGATCATCATTTTATCAAAGCTCCAAATATTCCATGAGATACTTTTACTGTAATTACTTAGAGTTGGAGGCACTGGTAAACTTTGAAAACCCTGTCCCTGTTGCCATCTGCAAAATTCTTAATTTACTGTTGACATAAGAATAAGACCGAGCTTTCATATAACATTATATTGATGTAACTTTACCTTGGAACAAACTTTCCAACCTTGCCATCTGCCAAGGGACTAAAATTCATGATATAGAAATATGATGATTTATCTGGGCCACCGATGTGGACCCAACAGAGTTTTTGCCATTCATAATCCTTGATAAGCTACCAAAACAGTCAAATATATCACACTGCCCCGTGATTAAATCAGTTTACCAAGGTCATTTTTCTACACGGTAATAATTCATTATTTAATTATTTTCCTGTTATTATTCAGGTTGCCATGAATCATTTCTAAGTAGCATGAGCCAAGAAGCACTTGCAAATGGCTCTTCTACATCTTCTCAGATTGGAATGAAATATTTTGCTAGTATTCTGAATTTGACAGAGATATTTATGGATAAACCTTGAAGTTCTCAGAAAATCACATTTTATGTGCACTATGCACTTGGAGGATTATAAGATTAGGGAATGGCATATTCTAGGCTGTTATGTTAGGGACCATGGAAAGACAGTTTTGTATAAATATGGGAAACACAGAGAAAAATAAACTAATTAAATCAGGATAAATACCTCTGAAGCTTCAGTCCCAAGTCATTACTTGCAATTATTTTGTTTAATAATGCTGAAAATATTAGTTTTATACACCAGGAACAAAATTAATTACCTAGCTTACATTTAAAAAAAACAATGATCAAAAGCTTGTTGAACATTCCAGTTCTGAGTCCTTTTTTTGCAGTGAATTTCAACAGAAGTACCTTTTTTTTAAAGAGGGTTATGAACACCAAAACATATTTGTAAAACTTCTCTGTATAACTGCTGGCATGTCCATATAAAACTCATATTTTTATGTTTTGTATACAATGCAAACTCTATCCATCTACCCATCCTTCTTTAAAGTTATGTTTCAACTCTGAAAAGTAAATAAGCCTGAAAATTTGAATCAGTTTCAGCAAACATAGATTCAACAGCATGGACCAGCTAGTTATTAGCATCAACAGAACACCCCCTCTACCGTGACAAAGAAGTCATAGGAAGAACCATACACTACAGCGGGCCACAGATGAGAGCCATGTGAATATTTCAGCACAGGTACATAATTTACATTCTAATTGACAAATTGAGACAGCACCCAGTATCCCAAGGATTTTAAAGCTTCCTTTACTTTCAGCCAGCCAGTATCTTAGTTAGCTGAGTATGAGCATTCTCACAACTTCAATACCCAGGTGCACTAAACAAGACATGTATCAAAATGTCAGTCAACTGCTTAAGCATAAATGTTCCATAAAACTGAAACGTCAAAAAATTCTGTATTGAATTATCATTACTGTATGATGTATAACAGTTCAATTAAAACTCCTAAAGAGATAGTGACAAACTTAAGTTCAATTGGCTTTCCTGAGCAACTTACCTTTTGTTTGCTTGGAAACAATCCCATTGTGTCCTTAGTTGACAGATCCCACAACAGTTTCACAGCAGACAGTGATGGATAAAGCAAATGCGTGCTCTTTAAGTTCAGGAGTTGATGAACAGGTATTTTACAATCTGGCTCACAGCTCCACCCCACTTAATTTTCATAAAAGTGAAGCAATCGCTTTCATTAAACTATTATGCTGAGAGCAATGAACCAGCATACCAGACATCCACTTGCAGCTTCACCGACACTGGTCAGAGAAGTACAATATAAATTAAATTGATGACGATGGCAATGATGATGACAATGGCATTAATAACATTAGTGAAGAAAGCTGTGATCTTTTAATGTTGAGTCAATTAACATTAAATGGGCTAAATAAATTTTTAAACACAAGCATCTTTATTTGAATGGACTCCTAACTATATAAAGCAAATGAGCAAGCATGATAATAAAAAAAGGTAGAAAATACTCAAGATAATACAGAGAAAGCAAAACCAGGCCAAAACTGACCTCAACTGACTTCAGGAGATGGTGGAAGCCGTTAGCCTGCTAGAAGAGGAGACCCAATTGGCTCTTCATGAGGTCAACTCAAAAAAAGGATGGATATTCCTATTCTTCATACTTATGTCAATGCACTCTTATATTGTATATCACTTTACTTCATTACAATTTCTGGTAAGCATTGGTCGTATTGGGTAAAAACCAGATCAGGTAATACATTAAGTAACTTAGACATTTTAGAACTTACATATACTTCAGGAAGGCTTCCAGAACTCAATATTAGCTCAAAGGCGACAAAAGGTTCCAATGCTTTCCTCAAAATGACAAAAGCAGCATCACACCATCATGATGCAAGTTCCATCCCTTTCAAATGAGCACTCAAGGACACAATAAACTACAAAAGGGACAGAGCTTGTGTCCTCTAGACAGCTTTCAAGAACTCAGGAAATAGAAATCTAGAAACTAGTTTATTTTTGATACCATAGAGATGGTATGTTATTTCACCCTCTCTTCTGCTTTGGGTTCCTTCCCACTTTATTTCATTCAACAACAATGCAACTAAAGTTTAAATGTACAGCAGAAACAGGACTATGCAGGAAGGCCATATAGCGATCAGAGGCTTCATCAAACAGACATTTGTGCAATCTCATATAAAACATTGTTGGAAAAGACCATGAGGCTGGGAAAGATTGAAGGCAAAAGGAGAAGGGGACAACAAAAGATGAGATGTTAGATATTGTCATCGACACAAGGGTTGTGAGTTTGGGCGGATTCCAGGAGACAGTGGAAGACAGGCAGCCTGACATGCTGTGATCCATGGGGTCACAGGGAGCCAGACACAACTTAGAAACTGAACAAAATAACAACATACAAAATGATCTCCCTCATTTCATATACCCAAAATCAGGTGGAACATAGCTACAATAAAAAGAAGGTGATGATTTTCCTTAACCTAAGAATGGAATTCTAGACAGGGTATCCAGGCAAAGAACTCTAATGATGTGTGTGGCATATTCTTACCTATACCAACTGTGAAAACTAGAATTAAAGGCGTGAAAGAAGCCAAAAGAAAGTCAAAACTTACTGAAGGATACAAGCACCTTCTGAAAATTAGAAAACATTGCAGCAAAGATCGGTTTGTATCTAGCCTGGAAGAGTATCTTTTTTTTTTCAGGCTGGAAATAGAGAATTACTTTTTCAAGCAGCTGAAGGTAGAATAACAGTAGGAAAATGTCTTCACTTTCTCTTGTGTTTGTACCTTGTTTGTTTTAAAGTTTGGGGATGTTTGAAAAACCTGCCAAACTAGTTGTACCAAAAATGACAGTGGAGTGAAAATATTCCTGTGGATAGTGTCATTACATACACTAATCACTAGGTGACACAACAGTTAGTTATATCTCATCATAGTCAGGAGTCTCGTGTTGTTTTTCAAAAGAGACAATAAAATTGTTGTCATTCTTCCTGAATAATATGTCCTTTTAGCTTTGTAAGATGAGGATTCAGGAGACATATTTCTAAATATCAGTTCCTAATAAAATAAAAACACAAGGCACAGTGTCCCTGGCCAGAAATTTTTAATATTAATAATCCTGCATCCGCAGGTGCCATGCACATGTTTTTTTTGTCCTTGCTACTAGTTGTGCGTATTTATACCATCATTCAGCATTCATCATGGTGTCACTATGAGAATAGGGTGACCTCCAATTTAGTGGCTGGTTATCTTGACTTCCCACTCTATGGGCTCCATTCTAAAAACAGGTTGCCAAATTGCTGGAGATCTTGGCCTCAAAGTACTGGTGTTTAATGCCAGGTTTGTTTGTAACAAGACCACCTCTATCCATGACTTATTGGTGGATGCAGCAGAGGTGGCATGCATTGCCAAAATCTGGCTGGGCAGTGGCCATCATGTTGCCTTGCCTGAAATCTACCCAACTGTGTATCAAATCCTTCAGCAGGCTCAACAGGAGTTGGTGGGATACAGTAACAAATCACTTTACCTATAGCTATTTACTCTGCTCCCACCATACAGAATGTGAAAGTCTATATGATAGGTTGGGTCGTAGAGAGGAACTTGAGATTCTGCTGGTGTCCCAGCCATCCCTGCTGCCTGAAGAACTCTTCATGGATTGCTGCAGATAGTCTCTGGGTTAGTGTCCTTTGTGAAGGACTTCATCCTCTATGCTTTGGGGACGTGATTCTGATAACATCTAGGCCTGATAGGTGAAGGTCAGGTTACACCTTGTCTTTTTTTCCCCTATTACTATTATTATTATTATTATTATTATTATTATTATTATTATTATTATTATTATTATTATTATTATTATTATTATTATTATTATTATTATTATTATTATTATTATTATTATTATTATTATTATTATTATTATTATTATTATTTTTGGTGGAGCTGAGGTTCTATGATTTTGAGAGAAAAGGGATTTCCACTACCTTTTTGCTGTGGTCAAATCATATTTTGATCTAATTGAGAAACACTAGATTGGGGTGGAGGGGATGAGACATTGGTGGCAGATAAGCTTCACAGCACCCTAGAAAAAGTGGATGAATTTATTCTTTTTCGTCAGGCCCAAGTATCAAACTGAGGTGGTTTTGGCTGTCTCTTGGATGATCTTTGTCAAGACCTGGATGGGATGCTACACTTTCCTGGTCTTCTTATATCTCTAAGTGTTTTTTTGATATCATTTAAAGTGGCTATGTTACTGGGCCACCTACAGGAATTAGGGATATAAGGCACTGCCTTAGAGTGTTTCTCCTCTTCTTAGCAAGGTTTTTCAGAATTGGTTTGCCATTGCCTCCTTCCTAGGATTGAGAGACAGTGACTGGCCCAAGATCCCTTAGCTGACTTTGTGTCTAAAGCAGGACTGGAACTCACAATCTTCTGGTTTCTAGCTTGATGCCTTAACCACTACACCAAACTTTTTATTTTTGTTATCTCTCTGCATATGTTATAAAACCATTGGATATTGGGAGACTGTATCAGAATATAATTAATCAATTATATTAATCAATTAATCAAATAAATATCAAAGCAGTCCAGAGTAACCCCTGCTAACTGCAAATAGAAACAGGAAGGAAAATAACATTGGTCAAAAACAGAAAGGCAGTGTCAGATCTACGCAACTAAAAAGGTAGCATGACTGTCAATCTCAGTTAAGTAATTAAATCAGAAGCTCTTTTTTTTAAAAAAAAAAGCATTTTATTTAGAAGTCTACCAGTTACAACCATTAACATAATTATATTAGACAGTATGTTTACTCCTAAATTTATAGGTGTTTGTATCTTGGAACTGTGTTTAATACCACAACTTGTATTACTGGTATCTATTATTTCTGGTTCTTCTGATATTTTTTCCTGTGCACTGCAGCCTGAAAGGCTTCAATGATTTTGCTTTCATTGTTGAGGATGTTGTATTCTGTTAATTTCACCAGTTTGTCAAAATTGTCTTCTGAGAAGGTCACCTCCCTTGTACCAAATGGGGAAAAGAAGCTGGAGATATCCACATTGCCCTCTTCCATATTAGTAGATGAGCGTTCCACACCTATAAAAAAAAAAAAAGCAACACTTCCATCAATAGAGCATAGATTTAAGATGGTACCTTTCAGATTATTGGATTTCAATTCTGTTTCTGCTCAGGGAAGGTTGATCTAAGATATGATTGCGAAGATTCAGTCAAACCAGTCAGTTGAATATGATAGGTTTATTGGCCTTATTTAAATACTACTTATTATTTAGTTCTCTTGTATAAATACAATATTGGGGTCCTATAAATCAGTTTTCTGTAAGAGTACACAAAACTATGGAATCACAATCACATCAAAACTCATCCACAATGATATAGATGGCATGGCACCTAGTCTCTGTTGTTAAGCATGTAACTCATAACCCTAGTTACTCATAGAGTTTCATTAGTCAGATTTATTGAAAGTAAAGGGGTTAGGTTACAGAATCTAGGAAACAAGAACTCTTTTGTTCAACACCCTAATTATCAGAAAATATATTAAGAGAGGTCTCTTTGACCCCTTTGAACCAACTGCTTTTATGTTGGGGGAATATTGCTATCCAATTGACTGATAAGATGTTCTGGCCTTGTAATATTTTGTAGCCATTGTTCCTATTCCAAGAAAATTCCATGATACTTGGGTATTTGAAAGACTGCAAGTAGAACCAATTCTTTCAGTACATTCAGCCAGAATGGGGATGCTGAAGGTATCTCCCTAAAAGCAATACAAGAAGGAATGGCAGCATTTTCTCTAATTTCCTATTTCTTATACCACAGAACAGCTTTGTATCTCCAGAAATATGAATGGTACCCTCCCTCACAATTTTTGGAAAGGTTTGAAAATGGAACCCTTTTGCAGAACTTTTAATAAAGGAGGAAGAAGGAAGTCACCATGAGATGCTACATTTATTGCTTACAGGGTTATGGTTAAGGTATGTNTTATATTAATCAATGAAGAATTAGGAACAAAAAGTGGGAAATGAAAAAGACTTGCTTGATTAGCAAATTAAATTTAGGATAATGTTAAGTTTAGGATGATACCCGATTATTATCATTTACCAAGCTCAGCTTATGACTTAGCACGATGACTTAGCTTGTTCAACAAAACCATAGATAAAACAAAGCATTATGTGAAATATGACACTAAAGTCATATTGTGTACCATTATGTACATTATTAATTGGAAGATTTCCTGCATAATGAAGCCAATCAAGCCAAAAACAATTATTTTATTACCTGCTTAAAGGCAGGTGACACATGGTCAATTCACCTTTCAGATACAGTGATCACAATATGAGTAATGAATAAAATTAATGCTTAAGTACAGTAGATAGGTTTGGATGATCTTAGGAAGATAATAACAATCTTATTATTCCATGCTAGGAAGCAAAATATTCTTTCAGAAATTACCAGGTGCTTCAAATGCTCTGAAAGTATCATTGGTCAAGGGGAAAAATAGCACTAAAGGAGCAGCTGTGTTTTCTGTGTCTTCAAAAACGTAACACTCCTTCAGGTTGTTTTTTTCTTCCTCACTGACTTCTGTCTTGGGAAATGGGACCCCCAACCCAGAGACGTATTTTGAAAACTGGTCCAGATTCTGTGTGAATAAATTATCAAAGTCAAGTATAAAAAAATACTAACAAATATAAGTAGATAAACAGAGAATATAAAGATCTGATGCTACATATTATCTGGTATTATATAGAATTCTTTCATTTTGGCACATCTCTATCAGTATCTAAGATGAACAGACCATTATTACAAAAAGTTTCTAATTTGTGATTCAAATACTAGTATTATCAGCTTTATCAAAACTGGGTCTTAGTTTTGAGTGGTAGTGGTTAAACATGTCATTATATACTATAATGACATATACTAAACATGTCATTGTATACTGAATATTCTGCTTTATATGAGTTAATGTCTTAGAGTGGATTGTTGATCATAATACAGTATAAACTACAAATACTGCACATGAACTCAGCACCCAAAAAACTCCATAAATATTTAGAAACTTGGAAATTGTATGCTAGGATCTGTGCAACATAAATAAAACAAACAGTAACATCATTACTCTCTGGAACATCTTTACTGAAAATCTCAAAAATTTGAATATTTCTCAATATTTTCAAAGATATACAGTCCACAGTGAACACCTGCAATATTTGTACCATTTGTAAAAATAATAATTGATATATATAATCCATATTTAACAGATAGGAAACTGTTAAGGTTACAATATAGTAAGACAAGAAAAACAGTTGATGAATTATAATACACTGCTTGCAATCCAGAACTGCAAGGGTTGCAAATCCAATCCCATAGAGCTTTCCAAGCATTGCTTATGACAAAAACCAAGTTCCATAGAAATTCCAACTCATAAAATTCCTACAGGAAAAAAAAAAACCCTATCCTATTTAGAATTAATATACTCTGTGCTAGCCACATTCATCACTAAAATAATTAATCTTTCCCAAAATAAACAAGAATCCAAAGCAATGTAACCATTTTACTTTTAAAAAACTTACATAACTTATGTAATACAATGCTATTTGTAATGCTAATACAAAAGAGGCAAATATATCTCTTGTGTAATTAGAGTGCTCTTGAAATAGCCTGGAGTTCAGAGAGTATTGAAATGCAAAAAATTAAAGGCAGGGTTGTCTCTTACAAAAGTCTGTGCTCCTCCACTATAATTTAAATGTAGAATAACATCCACTCTCCTCTCTGATTTTAAAAGAGGTGGGTAGCTTGTATTGATGAAAAACCCAGTATCCACCAGAGATAAAGGTTGCTCTGCTGTTTCCATTAGAAGGTTCGGTCGAGAGTCCAGCACAGAATCTGAAAAGCAAAGATTTCCTGTCAGCTTTCTCTAGCAAGAATATACAACTTCTCTTGGGCAACTGGCTGCATGTAGCTTTCAAGGAGTGCTCAAAAAATATATTAAAAAAATAACAGGAGTGGTAAGACAATAACTTCATTTTATTTATACTTATACCTTAAAATTCATTGTAGTAAATGCAGTTATTTTCCAGCTATGTTTTAAATAATGTTTTCCTCTTTCCATATTTAAAGTAGTAAAAGCTTCTGGAGATCTCCAGAAGATGCACCCCAAGTTTTAAAAAATTAATTGTTTATGGGAAAAGTTTTTATCACCTCTCCTCCCTTCCAAATTTCATGTTTACTATCTTTCTTTTGCAGTTCCCAAGTCCTGCAATTTTAAACAATATTTCTTAAAGAATAGCATCTTTGGAAGAGGAACACAATGCATACATCAGTTATTCTGTCCATTTATTTGTTATCAGCATGAAAGCATGTTGTTATTAAAACAAATGGAGCTTGATTAAAGGAGGTACCTCAAGGAGTTGGGCTAGAATCAGTCAACTCAGCAATAGTCCTCTACAGGCCTTAGAGCACTCTTAAAGTACGTAATGTCATAACAGGATCTATAGTATTAGTTACTGTTTGAACAAGTGTCTATGGATTGATTATGCTTAGAACAAATTGTAGATGGCAAGTATCTCTCTTTTCTCTCTATTCCAGCTATCTATAGAATTACAATATTAGTTAGAAAAGGCTTCAATTTTGCTATCTAATTTGAAGGACAAGATGGTACTTTCTGATCTACACCACATCTAAAAGCCAAATGAAATGACATTTTATTTCAGCATTCACAATGAAACACAGTTTTCTAGTACAACTGGCCCTAAAAGAAACCTAATTCAATTTGTTGGCAGGATCCCTGATTGTCTAGGACTGCATTTGAAAAGGATTACCAGAAATGGGATGTAAAAATCTAGATATTTATTTATTTATATATAGCCTCCAGAAGTTGTGAGTGCTCCAACACTGGAAGTTTTAAAGAAGAGATTAGACAACCATTTGTCTGAAATGATATAGGGTTTCCTGCCTGAGCAGGGGGTTGGACTAGAAGACTTCCAAAATCCCTTCCAACTCAATTATTCTATTCTGTTCTTAGATGGCAACAAAGAGATAAATACGAGGGAGATAGGTGTTTCTAAATTTGACAGACACACAAATAAACAAAATGGAAACATTAAACTCCTTACTGAATAGTCATCTGGGTTTGTGTAAACCCAGAAATCTAACCTTGAGTTCTGAAGCCATGACCTGAACAGAAAATTGTGCCCTGACTAAATCAAATACAATTCAGCAAACATAATTATCTGTCAGGCCAATGGAACTTGTGCATGTATGAATACAGGAAATGGTGTATTACTAAATCACATAATTGATCCATCAGTTGATGATATGGATATTAACCTGTAGAGGTTCTCCAAGATTTTAAGCAAGAATTTGCAGCCATGCCTGGAAATGCCACAGATTGATTTGTGTACTTCTATATCCTAAAGATTCTTATATTAATTGAAAGCCCTTCTTTGGAGGACAACTGGATATTTTTACTGATATCAGTTTATTTAATAAATGATACTTCCATTTCATCTTATTGGTATAACTATAATATATTGTTTGTAAATTAAATCTAGTGTTTAAATTCCAATTATTTATTTTGAAAAATTTTAACCCAACTTTTCAAGTGAAAGAATTAGAGTTAACCAGCAGAATTTTCAATTTTCAATCCTGAAAAATTGGGAAAGGGTTTTGTAGAAAATAAGCATGTAGGTATTGTTTTCGAATGCTGTTGATAGCACCTGCTTCTTATATTGAAGACAAATCTAAAGTACTAGGGATTTTGTTGTTGTTAAAGTACAAACCAAAAAAGTAAAGATGACAACTACCACAGTGCACTGGGAGCTGCAACTATTTTTTGAATGTGTTGCACATTAAAGCTAGATTATCCATTGTCCTTAGTGAAATGTGTAAAGAAAAGATTATCATTCAGAAGTTTGGAACCAGCTAGCTACGTCCTAATTAAGTGTGATACCAAGAACACTTTATAAAGCCAAGAAAAATCACAAATATAAGTTTATTACTGTGCCTTTCCATGCAGAAAAATGGACATTCTTCAAATATTCATCATGAAACTGAAAACCTCTCAGGAAATTAGGATATTCTGCTATTGTTGGGCGTCCAGTTAAGACATCTCGGAAAGTAGAGGAAAGCTGGCTTGGGTAAGTGAGTAGGCGAGAGTCCAGCTCATGCGGCTTTGAAGGTAGAAGAGAATCATCTGTAAAAGACAGAAAGAACCGTTCATGCCTTTTGAGTCTACTCAGGTTTTTTAATGTGGGCACCAATAAGATCACAGCTTACAGGAGGTCCAACAGCTTATGGCAAAGTTTTGTGCAGAAGGATGGTTTTTAGTGTTCACATGCAAATATTTGTATATTTATTTGCAAAGTCTAGTGGCAAAAAAACATGGAGAGTCGTGGACTTTCACAGAAAAGATAGATGTGGAGGTGGTTGGGGAGACTATTATTATTATGGTTTTCCAAAGTGACCAGCCAGACTGTGACTTAGTTGTCAAATTCCTGGTAGTTTGCCTATGGCATCCCCAAAAAACAGATCCTCTAAAATAGCATTACTAGATGAACATGGCTTTTCTATCAAACATGCAATATGAAGAGAAGAGGTTGCCTCATAATCATCTTTAGCATATCCAGTTAAAAGTTGCATGGTCAAAAAGACAAGTTGGGAAAGACTGGCTCACAACCTTGGCAAACCATGGTTTATCACTGGTTGATGAAGGGCATACATTTAAACTGTAATGACTTGGAAATAAAACCCAAGATATATTTGGATAACAACCTTCGCTGCAAAACTATATATCAGTTTCCTTCTATGGAGTTTCCTCTTCCAAGTGTGTTGGGACTTAATTTCCAAAATTCCCTGACTGTATGGAAAGCATCGGGTTGAGAAAAGCTAATTTAAGCAACATATTTTAAACAAGCAATTGTCTTATCTATTCTGGCCATATCTGGAGATAAAACAAAAGAAAATTTAAAAACATCATTGTGGTTTAGGCCTGAAAAGCACTGGGTATTTCATTCTACTTGTCAAAATAATGGAGACAACTTTGCAAACATTTTCAAACTTATCTAAACTAAAAACAATAACTTCATACAGAAAATATCCCTTCTTACTCGGATGAACTCATTAATTTTAATAAACAATAACAAATTTACAAACCAGGAAAGGCAAGAAGGGAAAAAAGAAAACACCTTACCAATATCTTGTATTCTGTCTCTTGTCCATCTATACCAGAATTCTTCTGAGTCATAAGCTATATTCCAGAAATAGATTAAATCCAAAGAAAATATGCTGCTCCACATACCTGTCAAATAAATTTAAATAATTTTAATAAATGTAAATAAAGTCTTAACTGATAGTGTCAAAATGAAATGAAATTGCTTCATTTCCACTGCACTTAAAATTTCAGCTTTCAGCTTTTACCCACATTCTGAGTTTTTCAGATATTTCTAATCAAGAATTGTTGGGTTACATAAATATATTTTACATAACCATAAAGGCTTGCTTTATAACTTGATCAATTAGAAAAACAAAGTCAGTAATCCTTGTAGCCACTTCAGATACTTATGGAAAACTACTGAAAACAGCCAGAAAACAATAAATCCATGCATTACCTCAGGACTCACATTCCTGGAAAAGGAAAAAATAATCTGGGAGAAAACTTTCCAAAGAGCAAAGGTAATTTCCCTTGTCCAGTCATTTCTGACTCTAGGGCAGGGGTAGGCAACCTTGGCTCTTTAATGACTTGTGGACTTCAACTCCCAGAATTCCTGAGCCAGCATAGGAGTTGAAATCCACGAGTCATAAAATAATAATAATAATAATAATAATAATAATAATAATAATAATAATAATAATAATAATAACAACAACAACAACAACAACAACAACAAAGTTGGAAGGGACCTTGGAGGTCATCTAGTCCAACTCCCTGCTCAGGTAGGAAACCCTATACCATTTCGGACAAATGGCTGTCCAGTCCCTTCTTAAAAACATCCAGTGTTGGAGCATTCACCGCTTCTGGAGGCAGGTTGTTCCACTGGTTAATTGTTCTGACTGTCAGGAAGTTTCTCCTTAGTTCTAGGTTGCTTGTCTCCTTGATTAGTTTCCAAGGTTGCCTACCCCTGCTGTACCCCCCCCACCAGTAGAGTCAAAGAACCGGCTTCTTCAGTGATAAGAGGTTTCTGGGAAAGACGTCACTACACCGGTCGTATACGGCTCAGAGTGTCTTACGCCAAAGGAAGGGTGGTTCCACCATGGATAAATAGATGAACGTAAACGTACGAAAGTTTGACGATTCTTCGAGTGGGGAAACACACCGTAAGCCCAGACAAACCTGGGTTATCAGCTTTCCAACTGACAAGGTCGGCGTCTTTAACTGCTGAGCCATCATGTCCCCTTCTTTCAAAGAGCAGGCAAGTATGATTTTATTCTGAAGATAGTCTAAGGGAGATTAGCTGTTCAACTATCATCACTGAGTTCTGCATTGAGTTATATCTGCCAAAATATCATCATCTATATAGCTATGAAATGTACAAGAATTTCTCTTAATCTCATGCACATTTACCACTCACCCTACTGATAGTTCACATTCTGAGTGCTTGGTCAACTGATCATGAAAAAGAAAAACAATTTGTCTCCCATCAAAAGTGAAATCACATTAAATATTTTGTATGACATGTATAGAAAGCAGAGTAGAAATAATAAAATACATTTTTTAAAAAATGACTGGTGAAGGAAAAACCAGTGGGGACTAATAAAGGAGAATATTTGTAGCTCAGGGTTGACATGAGGGGTCCTTGGTGCTCTCTGAGTGTGCTTGTTTTCTTGCAGACATTTCATTTTCCCAACTAGGTAGCATCATCAGTGCTAGTAAGGAGTGCTGTTTGCTGTTAGTTTATATTTTAGTGGCTTGCCTGTCAGTGTTGGTGGGGGTGGCCTTAGAAATTCTTTGATTGGGCTGTTTGCTGTTGGCTTCTTTGGCAGTTTCTTGATTGGAGTATTGTTTATTTGATTGCTGGTCTGATGTTAACCTTGAAGTTAATCTATGCTGATCTGGGTGCTGATTGCTGATGGAGAGGTGCCTGGGTCTTTTTCTTCCTTTTTGGCCTGGGTGATAGTCTCTTTTGCATAGTCTATAGATGTTGTTAATGTCTATGTGTCTATTGATGACTGATTTGTCAGAGTGTCGTGCTTCTAGAAATTCCCTGTCATTTTTGGACTTGGCTTGGTCTAGGATGGTCACATTTTCCCAATTCAAACTATGATTAAATCTGTCTATATGTTGTAAAATTAAAGAATTTTCATCATGTCTTCTGACTGCTAGTTGGTGTTCGTGGATGCATTTTGCCAGTCTTCTGCCTGTTTGTCCTACATAGTGGTTGTTGCAGTCTTTACTTTGTATGTTGTAGAAGACTCCTGTTTTTTCTTCTGGGGTTGTTGAGTCTTTTGGTCTGCTTAGGATGTTTTGAAGGGCTTTACTTGGCTTGGGTGCTATGCTGATTCCATGTGGTTGTAGTATTCTGTTGGTGGTTTCTGAGATATTTTTGATGTATGGCAGTGTAATTCTTTTTAGGGTATGTGTTGGTTGTGCTATATTGGGTGGAGTAGTCAGGGACTTTTTAATAAAATTGCATGGCTATCCATTTTGTTGGAATATGTCATATAGATGTTTATTTCCTTTTTCTGCTGTTCTGGTTTGCTGCAGTGTGTTTAGGCTCATCTAAATAAAGGGGATTGGGGAGTCCGGAGTTACTGTTTTTTATTCTTTTATATTGGGTTTTTTATTGTTTGTAATCCACCCAGCATCATTGAGTCATATAAATCTTACAAACAAACAAACAAACAAACAAACAAACAAATAAATAAATAAATAAATAAATAAATTCTTGGAAAAAATAATGTAGGCAATTTACAACATTGCACAATAACTTCCTTTTGTTTATAGTACGGTTTTATTTACCTTGCATGAAGCAAGGTACTTATTTATTTACCTTGCATGAAGCAGATCCGAATTTCTGGGAACTTCTTCATCAGTCGTCCCACAAAGAATTCATTCCCAAAATCTTCTGAACGAATATAGGCACCATATTTTATACTTCCCACCTCATAAGGAGTGAATTCTAGCCATTCTGGAAGCACAAGATGGCCATTAATATATCTTAGACATTCTCAGTTACAAAATTACATAAGCTGTTCTTTTTTTATTATTTGTTTTGCCCTGGGAGTGGGAATTTTATTGTATCTAGGAACTTGTTCTCTTCTCTGAGAATTCGTTCCTGTCTAAGGTGAAAAAATTCTCACCTATTTAGATTTTACTATTAAACAATTAAAATGTTAATACGGAATAATATGACTCAATACCGGTATATATCAGAGTTTAATACAGCATTACCTTTAAAATCTTGAGCACTGTAGTTGTCTTTTAGGTTGACTGCCAAGTAAATAGGGAAAGGATTCTGACCTTCATTCACGGCCATGCACTGATCAGAAAGGGTGTGATTGTCTTTCTTCGACAGAGGGAGAAAAATATGTTTGTTGACCAGCAGGTGTCCACAGATGTATCAGTTTTATTAGAGAACTCACTATGAATTTTAAGCTAACAAAGATATCTAGAGTCCTTCTCTGTTTGCTAGACCGTAAGCAAGATGGAGTGGAACAGGGGAAGATTTACGTGTGTATAGGAACTTACATGTGCTACATATCTATGTTAATCCTCATGTAAGAACACAGGAAGAGCCTTGCTATGCCAAATATAAAGATCATCTAACAAAACATCCCAGTTCTCACAAACAGCAAATATTTCCAGGTTGTCCAAAAGCAGAATGTGTAGGTCAACTGCCTTCTCTCACTACCCACACATGCAACTTTTAATCCTGAACATAAGTATATGTGGCTAATAATCACTGAGAGGTGAATTTTTCATATATTTGTTATC
>NW_015386719.1:1063877-1068803 GCF_001527695.2 Protobothrops mucrosquamatus
CCTTGCTATGCCAAATATAAAGATCATCTAACAAAACATCCCAGTTCTCACAAACAGCAAATATTTCCAGGTTGTCCAAAAGCAGAATGTGTAGGTCAACTGCCTTCTCTCACTACCCACACATGCAACTTTTAATCCTGAACATAAGTATATGTGGCTAATAATCACTGAGAGGTGAATTTTTCATATATTTGTTATCGTCCACTTTGAAAACCCTCCCAGCTTGTTACATGGCTTACCTCACTTCCATAAACAACTGCACAATATATGAAGAAGGACTTTCCTATTAGACTATTTCTTTTTCAAAGCATACATCCATTGCATAGAATCTCCCAATTAATTAATATGAAGGCTTATTACCTCATCATGGAACATGGATTCAATGACAAGGCCCCAGAGGTCTATAAAGGAAGTGCTATGTCCTTCTTTGATTCTTTGACTTAGCTCATCATAATAATACTTCAGTTTATCAATGGAAAAACAGTTAAATTTAGATTTGGTCACTTGTCTTCTGGCTTTGTTAATAGCATCTTCCAGGTATTTCTGTGACCAGTCAGGATCTTCATATAATTTACACATGGTCCTAAGTTTTGATTGAAAATAATAATAATAAAATGTAAGAGTAGCACAGAACTAACAGCATAGTAACCTTACTTTCAGAGACAGTGACACTATTGCTAGGTTTAAATATAATTTGGACTACAATAATATTAATAATAATATACAATAATATCCCCCTGCTTTTTTTCCTCAAGAGGGCTTTCTGAGAAATGGGGACAGTGATCCAGGTTTTCCCACATGGAGGGGGCAGAATTCAAAATATAGTATCTGAAATGCCACATAACATTGTCCCATGAATGTCATAGTACTTTTTATTTAAGTTGATAATGGTAATTATTGGGCCATTAACTTGAATGGGGAAAAAAACAAGGACGTGAAAACCATCATTAAGAGAGGATGCAGTGAGAAATAGGTGGTTGGTTCTCTACTGAATATTTTGCCCCTAAGAATATTCTCCAGTTTTACACTGAGCATCGTGTAGCACATTCATCTCAACCACAAACTGTTGTTAACTGTAACTCTAATTAGTAAAAAAAAAAAAAGTTTAATTCCAATGGAATGTTCTTTATGAAGTTGTAAATGTCTATCATTGTTCATTTGAAAAATACCGTAGGTTAAAACTTAATTACATTTCTTTTAAAATAATTTTAAAGTAAAAATGGTATATATGTTTCTTGCCCAAACCCATCCCAGTTAAATCATTAGTTTTATTCAAGGGAAAGGTGGAGGTTATATAAATGCATTTGTTATTTAGGAGGTTGTGATATGCAAAGTTTTTAATAATCCTTGTCTTGCTTATTGTTTCCTGCAATATTGGAATGCCACATACACTATATAATGGGCAGGTCATGAAAGATAGTAAATGAAAAGAAAATCCTCCTTACCATGTTGTGCCAGATAAACCCGTAAGGTATGTAATACAATCTAATAGATTCAATTTCTGCAAACCCAGAAGGCTTCCATACATTGCTGTAAAGGATCTGGTTCCACCACCAGTTGTCATTATTGCGATTACTGGTACCTATTTAGCACAAAAGGTCAGAGTGAGATAAATAGTAAGCTGCTAGTCATTGCTCCAAGAGGGAAAAAAAATCTTAAAATTGAGAAGGTTGAGCAGATGTACCATAGGCAAGTTCTAATTGTAGGCATTGACAGAAATTATACAGGCAAATGGTCTTGTATTTTTTTCTATCAGTTCTCATTCAAGTTGATAAAAGAAATGTTACTTTAAGATTTATTTGAAAGGAAAATAAATGCTTGTACGTTGGAGAATGCTTGTGAATGGAGCGTGGTGTTCCTCCTACCTACTTAATTATGAGGTTGCATAGGGTGTATGTGAATGTCGTATTCTTCATTGAACAATCATCTCTCCAGCAGTCTCTACACTGCTTGGCAGCTTCCTTAGCTTCCCACATTTCAATTAGGACCAAAGGCGAGACATCCAGAAAGAATTTGTGTTATGAAGCTTTTTCAGTGATAGTACTACAGTTAACAACACAGTTGGTAAGCGTGACATCACATGACCCATGACTTGTGATTTTTACTGCTAGATTCTCCATTGACTTTGTTTCTCAGAAGTCAGATGTAAAGCAAATGATGAACATGTGGCCATGGGACACAGCAATGGGCATAAATGTCCACCAGTTGTAAAGCAACCAAATCGCAATCATGTGACCACGGGGACTTTGCAATAGTCATGTGAAGCCCAATGGTGAAGTTACTTTTCAGTGACTTTGTATCTTCAAATGGTCACTGAAAAGGGAAGGGGATTGCTTGCCTAACAAAACAAGGTGTCCTGCCCTGGAGAAACTGTTGCAGAGGTTCTCCTTTCTCTGTAGACATTCCGAGAAATTGTCTACCCAATTCACCTAATCTTGACACCATTTGTACCCAGCTGTAAAAATAAGTTGATATTCAAATTATGCTTTTAGCAGCCAGGGTGATCAGCTTATTTTCTTCCAGTTGAAAGTATAAATTCTTCCTTCTTACTGGCACCTCTCCTTTATTTACTTCTCTCTACGCACCCATTAATGTTGGCATTGTTGAGCCTACAGAAGGGTGGTTTTTGCTGTTAATGGCAATTTGCCCCAGAATATATTACACTCATTCATAAATGGAATTAGCAATTTGCTCTAAAGTTTTTGGGGCAATAAAACAAAGTGGGTATGTCCCGGCTTGACCTACCTCATCATCCTTCAGTTCTTTTTGTGGCTGAAGAGTCTTCTTGAGGGCAGCTGCCACATATTTCTTTCTCTTTCTTAGGAAATCTTGTTCTTTTGCGCACAAACCATACCCTAAGCGCTCGTCTAGGTCTTTAGGCCTGAAATATAATAATTCACATTTTGCAATCCGTCCTCTATTAACATATCAACTACAGTAACTAAATAGTCTTTACATTATCCTTCTGTTTATTTACAGAAGTATAACCACAATAGCTGGTTGCATAAGAATGGATAGCAATGGATTTTGTAGTGACTTAAATATTAATATTAATTAATATTAATATTAATTGCTTAACGTTTTGTTACCAAAGTGCCTGGAGTTTATCCTGACAGATGAATATTACATATACATTATGTATATCGATTGAAAGCTAGCCAGAGATGATTGGAAGGAAGGAAGGAAGGAAGGAAGGAAGGAAGGAAGGAAGGAAGGAAGGAAGGAAGGAAGAAAGAACGAAAGGAAGGAAGGAAGGAAGGAAGGAAGGAAGGAAAGAAAGAAAGAAAGAAAGAAAGAAAGAAAGAAAGAAAGAAAGAAAGAAAGAAAGAAAGAAAGAAAGAAAGAAAGAAAGAAAGAAAGAAAGTAGANAAGGAAGGAAGGAAGGAAGGAAGGAAGGAAGGAAGGAAGGAAGGAAGGAAGAAAGAACGAAAGGAAGGAAGGAAGGAAGGAAGGAAGGAAGGAAAGAAAGAAAGAAAGAAAGAAAGAAAGAAAGAAAGAAAGAAAGAAAGAAAGAAAGAAAGAAAGAAAGAAAGAAAGAAAGAAAGAAAGAAAGTCCAGTGTTTTGGAACAGCAAAAAAGAGATAGTAGGATGAGATGGCAGAGGGATAAGCCAATCTCAGATGTTTTTACCTTTATGGCAAAATGGTTTTACCTTTACTATTAAGCAGACATTTTAAGAATTCCTAACTAGAATGCACAAAGAAGTAGAATCTGTTTTAGATATTATTATATTACTATAGCCTCTATAGTCTCCACTTCTACAATATTTTCAAAGCAACAGATTGGGATGGGAGCTAAATATATAGGACTTCCATATCTCCTGGAATAACAGAGTGTAACAACAGCAGGAAGTTTAAATGTTTATCATCAGTCAATTTAGTAAAAATAAATAAATAGAAGAGGATCTGGAACTCCTAATAATGTTCCAAAATAGGTAATAAAGCAGTCATCAATTCTGCAGAATTCTTCCCAAAAATCAATGAAAAAGGCCAGAGGAATTTACCTCTGGCTTTCAGAAGGAGATGGACAGGTATAACAATCATTCAGTTGTAGGAAAGTAGAGTATGTGTGAGGGAGACTCAGAAGAGTCCTGCCTTATCCTTGTCTTAAAAAGGGACAGTGAAGTTTTGGACAGAATCTGTTAATACGTCTCATGACAATAAAGAACTTTCCTGAAATCTCCAGAATGTCTTTTTCTTGACCTGGCCTATTTTGAAGAGCTAAAGGAAATTGAGATTTGTCCGGTCAATGTCCAAAGGTTACTGAGCAATCAAATAGGAGTTTGCTCATGATGTTACAGGATGAAGAGTCAGGAAAGAAAGGGAAATGAAGTTGTGTGATGTGTTCAGGTATGGGGGAAGGAAGCTCATCTCCTTAACAATGGCTGATTACAAAGACTGTACCCTGAAAAATGTCGATTGCTCACCATGAATGAGTCAGTGGCTATTTCTTGCTAAGAAACAAAGGTTGTAAATATAAAGCATCCAATTTTCAGAAAGTATGGTCACTGAATGAACAGAGAAATCTAAAAAGTATTTCTCACTTGGATCTAGCAGACGGAGTTCAAGGGCAATCTTTAACAGGTATTCTTCTTAAGGCAAAGCTTAGTAAAATGAGAATATGAAAAGGGGAAAAAGAAATAAAACCTTAGACTGATGGCTCTTTAAGAAACAGTGATGAAATTGAATGAAGTCTCTGAACTTATGTTTATGTTCTGATTTAAAACAAGGGCTTCAGAAAAAGATCTGAAGAAGCAAGAGACTGTATTTCAGCACATATGGGAGGATGAAGATTTATCCAATAAAGCGAAAAAAGTTTCCTAAAGAAAAAGACAATTGAGCTTATAGAGGAAGTAATTCTCTATTACTTCCTCTACACAAGGAGGAAGATCAATCAAAATCACAAAACAGAATCACAATCAAGGGG
>NW_015386720.1:0-20411 GCF_001527695.2 Protobothrops mucrosquamatus
GGACCACCATTCATATCCTGCTGCTCTTCCTGCAACAAGGCTCTCACCTGTCTGGCACCCTTTTCTTGCAGTTCATTCACAGCTGGTTCTCTTCCTTCTCTGCTACCCCTTCAGGGCCTGAAACCAGTTCTCTGTCATCAATGAACCTCCCATATCCACTGATCTTCCCCAGGACATATACCTGTCTGTATAATTCTACAATGTAATCTCCAAGTGTCACATCTAACTGATAATGGAGGTTCAGTAAGGCCTCTATGCCATCTCTGCCTGGCAGGAGAAAAATATATTCTGAATTAACTGCACAGAAAAGCATTGGTTCTGTTTTGTGTGTCCAATGTAGAAGCTACATTGGACAAGACAGCCAATGAAACAAGTCTGCAGGTTGTCTTCCAACAACCTTTGATTTTTCATGAGCCTTCATAGGAGAGTCTACTTCCTTTTAAACAGGTCAATCATCATTACTGAAAACCTGACTCATTGCTTCAAGCAGTGCCATCCACAATTTTAATTTCCATGGTGCTTTTCATTTGGCTCATTCAGGAAACTTCAATATATTAAAAAACAATGAATAAACCACACCAGGTCTAAGTGAACTTAATATATACACAAGAATCCAATCCATATTTCCATATGGCTTCTTGAAGGAAATGTTGCACTTAGTGAACTTTTCTGGGAAGATAATCTACTATTATTGATAAATACTAGAAAGGTTTCAGAGGAACCTCAAAGGAAGATTGGGTGAGGGATACATGGAAAACTATTATTGAAATTATAATGCTGTATTCTTGTTTCCAATGAAGTTAGACATTGGTTAAGAAGTATAGTACGCCATTCCGCAGAAGCCTCCCCACCCCCATGTGCACATTAGACAATAAATCAAATAATATGCCATCTATTGAAAGCGTACCCCATTCTAAAACTATCTGGTCACACCACAGATCTGAGAGTCTGGTACTTTTCTAGAAGAGATAACATCATACTCATTAAAACAAACTGTACAGCTTCCAACAAATCAAGTGAGCGACTTAATAGTACTTGCAGAATGATTTGGTGTCAATCTCGCTATTGCACGTGAGTGCAATCTTATTGTAACATAAATCCCTGTGACATTTTTTGTGGAAGGCATTTACATAAATAGTGGCTGATTAGTTTTTAAATCTCTTATATCTTGTCTGTTTGGTTCTTTCTCTCCTCCACTTTTTATGAAATCCCCAAACTGAATGAAGCATATGATGGACTAATCTCAGTTAAATTCCATAATTACAATATTTTCTTATTGTTGTGAGAAAGAATGTAAAGGATCACAAGGAAAAAAGGAAATGGGAAGGTGGGCCTATTAATCAGGGATGTGTTGTCATTCCAACTTCAGGAATTGGGAAGTCTGTGAGCACTTGGCCCTCCCCTTCTCTAAATGGGACTTGACTTTCCTTGACATTATCATTCCTCATTTCTATCTAAATGCATCTCATCCGACCTGAATGTACTGTGAGTTGGTTATGATTCTGTCTTCATGGGCAACTACTGTGGCTACCTCACAATACAGTATTCTGGAAAGTGAGGGTGATGTTGATAAGATAGTACGAAGCTAAAAGATAGGGATATAAAAGACTTTGTAAATGCACTTATTGGGGGGGGATTTATGATCAGTAGATCGATAGCTGATAAATGCTCACAGAAATGATATCACACTAGTTTTTATTCAAGGACTGTAGGCCCCCATTCTTTGGCCAGTTCTCCCCTGCCCTCACTGATTTTGAAGCTAGCTGCAGACCTGTTTCATCCTTCCCAGCAAGAGAAGGAATCTAACAGACCAGATTGATGCTTTTCATAAAACTGATTTGCCTTTATACTACTATTCTACTACTCTATTTCCCCCCGGACATTTGGTTTAAAAAGCCACTGTAAAGGAAACTCAGACACTAACAAACTTAGAGGTGAAAATAATCCCAAGAACCCCAAGTATGAATCATTTTCTTCAATGAACCTCCTGAGAAGTAATATATGTTAACTAAAAATGCAGTGTTATTAATCTTCCAGGAGCTTTTGAACTCTGATGAGAAAGTGGACAAGCATCAATATTTTGTGGCCTGCCCTTTTCACGGCCAAAAAGGTAAGATGGCTGGAATAAATTTCAGGAATGACTTTAAGTTATGATCTGAAATTAAACCCAGGAACTCATGAGAGACGAAAATCAGCTCTGAGCCGTGTTTGTCTGTGTGAGGTATGAGTGTGAGAGCATTTCTGGATAGAGTCGTCCTCAAAGAAAATTTATTATCTGGAGTAATCCTTGAATCTCAGTCTGTATCTAGATTCCTGGATGATTCTAGAAGTAAAAAGTATATTTGCACCATTGAAGCTAGTGCAACCATTCCTGAGTCAGTTGCACCTGGAAACAATTACTCCTATCTTGTTTATGTCCTAACTTCATTACTGTAACATCCTCTACTTAAGGCTACTCTTGATGAATATTCAGAATTCTCTGTTAATACAAAACACATTATCTAGGCTGTTAATGATACATTTAGGTGGTTTGCTTTATGAATAGAAGATGGCATATAACTCATGTAAATACTGTCACATGGTGCAATGACTCCAGGAGGAGAGGAAAAAATTCAAATCTTCACAACCACCACCATAGTGATTTGTGATTGAGAGATTGCACACAGTACTGTGTGCAAACTATGGTGTGCTTTTCCAGAAGTACACTTACATAGCATCTGTGTGGTTGTGTAGAGGCAACTACATTTGCTATCAGCTGTATTAATATTTATTTTGAAATATGTCCCATTTTAAATATACCGTAGGTTGGTATTTGGTGAAACGCAAAAAAGAAACCCAGTGCATTCTATAAATTTTCATTTAATCTGAAACAAAGGTACAAATGAATGTACAATCTACTGCAGATTCCTGTTACTGGCAATGACATATTTTTGAGAAAAAGGAATCCTTTGACCACAGTAAAAGTTAAGCTTGGTAGCCAATTCAGGCATCCTACTTCTTTTTTTTCCTTGAAAAATGATTTGGAAAATGATTAGAGGAGGAATGTGCCAATATGCCTTGAAGTAACTTCATGCCATTGAATTGTTTGACCCCCTAACCCTATCCCTAACAGAATCTGATATATTAATATCAATTTGCCTGAACAAATGACACATAATAAAAGCTTTTTTTAAATCTTCTTCCTCGGCAAACAGCATTACTCTCCTGGAAAGAAATCACTCTACTTGTTCCCAAACTTTTTTTTCCTGAAGGACCTTCCATTGAAAATTCTTCGCTTTTTCTGCAGTTATTGGAATCATCTCTTATTGCACCCAAGATATGCAATTATTTGATGAAAAAGTTCAAGACAACAATAACAGTGTAAGAACAAATAAAAAAATGAATTATACAGTAGATTCAATTTTTAAAAGAAGTCCCTTTATTTATTATCTAAAGCAGTGTAGAAGAAGTAAAATTCTTTTGTTTTATTTTGTAATGTGGACATAAATAAACACATAAAGAATGTGGGTAAAGTTGATACTTCTGACTCCTCTGAACGTTCAAGTACTTTGTTTTGCTGCAGTGATTTCTTTTTCACTTATTATATAAAGGATATTTTTTTCTTTGATGATACTTGCTACACTGAAGATTCATTTTGTTCTAGATGAAGGGAAATAATCGATGTAGTATCATTATGTGCTGGGTCTGCAGATCTCGCATCCTGTCAGTCCCACAACAGAATTCAGGATAGAGTGTAAAGAAGACCTGGTTCAAATTGTGATTTTCCCCTCACTTCTGAATGTTAAGGGAGAAAGAAAATGTTGACTAGTTGATAATCCCATAACCAGAAATGTATGAAGGAAAGCTGAAGGCACAAACAATAATGAAGATCCAGAAATTTACATTGGCAGAATGGATTTATTCTCTCCCTGCAAATTGTTCTGTTACCAAAACAGCACCATCAGTGCACAAAGAGAGGAATCACAGGCTGGGGAGAATATCATTGTTCAGAGAAGCAGACATTATTTTTAGGAAAAAAAGCATAGGGAGAATGAACACGGGCTGAATACACTCAGTGGGGTATAGAACACTGATGGGATATTAAAGAGGATGACAGAAAACCAGGGAGAGAATTAATGGAATGGAAGAGAATGAATAAAACAGAAGACCACATGGGACAATTACACTTGTAGTTGCAGATATGAGGTCTCGATTGCTTAATTGAATGCAAAAAAGTGACTAAACAGTTTGGCCACCTCAAGCCCAACTGTGTCTACAGGATTGGACATTAGTATTAGCAGGAACAGAAAACAACTTTACTTCATATCTTAATGATGACCTTGACCACATGTGTTTCTTTCTTTTTGAAAGGTGACTGAGAAAAAGAATAATTTGCTGTACTTGTGAATCACTGTCATATAAAAAGGTACAACTTGATCATCACCTTTGAAGTAAGATTCAATGAGACAGGATATGGGGTTAAAATTACATCACGGGAACACAGGAGTAGGTGGGTTTTTGTGTGCTTCATACCTTCAAGTTAACAGTGTTCCATGATATTATAAAAAGCATTTATAATTTCAGTTCATTAAGGGCTACAAAAAGTTACTTCTATCTCCATAATTATACAGCAACTATTTTAATAATTCAGATGGTTAGGTTGTATATTATGCATGCATTTATTTTCTTTATATCTCAAATATCATATTTTGGTACGAGGCTCACAAAGTTGATATGGAAGAGGCTAAGCAGATACCTATGTCCATATGCATCTGGGTATATCCATTCCCACACTCATATACACACACAAACATATTACTCTGACCTTTCTCCATCCCTCATCTCCCTCCCACTATTATCTTGAAATGGTCATGGAGGATGGGAAGCAGCAAGTGTCCCATGTCCAACATTTCAGTTGATGATTTATCACTACGTGGAACCAGAAATATTTAATAGGAAAGGTGAAGGTTTTGCTCCTTTCCTTTCTGCTCATGTTTTCTGCTGTTAACAACAGCTTCCCTAATGTCTATGGAAGGATAATATTCTTGTTGGGCAATTGATCAACTGGCCAGAGGGGAATAAACTGCTAGTTTTCTATCAGCATCTGGAAACCAACAGTCAGTTTCCTGCCAGCCAGCTGATCACATTGTTTAGCTAGCCACTGAGAGAAATGCCAATCCAGAGCCTAGGGGCTGAGGGTTGTCCAGCTATGATTATCAGTATATTATCAGCTAAATATCCCTATATCATGTAACAAAGGATCCAGACTAACAGGGATCCTGGTTCCTCCAATCTGAGAAGAGCAAGGACTGCAGGCAGAAAGCTCTGTGTTTAGAAGGTTTGAAGCAGGAGGAGTTGAGAAATGGACAAGGCCAAGGCAAGTAAGGGTGCTGGAAAAGGAGGGTTGAGAATGAACAAGAGAAATCAAAGCAAGAAGGAAAAACAGAACAGATTGTGAAACAGGCAATAAAATTTGCAAAAAACACTGGGTAGATAAGAGAGGTGTCAATGCCAAGGAACAGGAAAAGTAATATGGAACTATGGCAGCATGTATCTTGACTTTGACAGATAGTCAAAACCTCTAACAATATTCTAATGGACCATTCTTCTCCCTATCTCTATAACAAATGTTTCCAGATAGTTTCATTATGAAAGCTATGCCCTCATGCCCAGCTCCTCTAAAATGTGTCTCTTCTTTTCCTCCTCCTGACTTTGTTGCCTCCTCTGAAACCCAGATTTTATTTCCTCATGCTTTCATACGAGGAATGAATGCTTTTATTTGTTTTGTTTTATGACTTCAGTGCTGCCTTTACATGCCAAGACAACTTTGTGCAGCAGACTTGTCAATTAAATAACATCAGGACACTGAAAATGGTTGTTTGGTAAGGAACCCTGGCCTCAGAGAAAGCCAACAGAGAGCCATGTATATAGTCAAGTGGCAGAAGAGGCAAAGGACAACCTGGCTTGGTGCTGTCAGCCCAGGGAATATAACCAGATGAGAACTATTTCCTTGCCATACTTAGCCATTGTACAGCACTCTCACCAAGTTCTTGGGCTTAATACTGTCCTCTGTCAAAAGAGATTCAGGATGAGCTATTTAAGTCCAGATGGTTGCTGTATTTTCAATGGGAGAGACATTCGACATATGCTGATCTTGATATTCATCATGGGGAAAAAAACAGAAAAGGAAAATGAGAACTTTGGAAATTCTTGAACCAAAACTCATTCATTAAGTGGGGGGGGCATCCCTACTGCATCTTCCAAATCAAAAGAGAGGGTGGGAGAAAGAGGAAGGAATATTTTTACAGTGGAAGATCTCATGCTGAATAGGCTGGCTGAACATCATTCCCTGCATGATGTTACAGCATTAGGTAGTTCTCTGTCAACCACCAACTGTACACAATTGGTCATAGTTATCAGCCAGAGAAACAGATTTTGGTATATTTCTTCAACATATTCATTCTCCCAATGCAGATATCTAAGACATCATCAATAAGGAGAAACTGAAGCAGACAGACATAAAACTGGGCCTTTCCGTTGTCTGGCATTTCAATTCATGAAATATTTCTCAGATACACCAAACTTTTTAAATTTAGGATAAAAGAAAACACTTTACAAAGTGGGTCTAAAGTCTCAGAAATGCTGCCCATTTCTCCTTGCACTATTTCAAAAACACCATAACTTGCTTGTATTCAGAAATGGCTCAAATTTTTCAGAAACAGGAAAATGGCAAGGTCATGTCTCAACTGCATATAGTATCTGCACTGCATCCTTAAGATGCTCCTAACTCACGCTAATGCTAGTTGGCTAAAAATCTGGATTGGGATGTTTTGTCTAGATTGGGCTACTTTGGAACCAACTTGCCAGGTATTTGGTCCAGACTGCCAGCTACCCTGATCCTCTGTTGGTCAATTTCCATGTGCTGTGCCCTCCCAGCTTTCTATGCCAGGAATGCAATTACTAATTGTTTTCCTTTTCTTTGTATAAGCATGTAAATTTAAATTTAAATGTATATATGCAGTGCTAAAGCATCAAAGGGTACATATTTGCAGACAGCTTTCATGAATTTTTACATCTTTAGCTGAATAATGTTTGCTGCAGCTATAAGAATCGCTCATTTACCTGAGATGCCAAATGCACCGATCTGAAACTCAGCAAACATTATTATTATTGTTGTTGTTGGTTGCACAGCCAGCCAGATGTTGAGATTGGATTTGGCATTTTTATCCATCTATCAAGTTCTTCCCAAGGACCTAGGATAGGCAAGTACTGTTGTCTGGTGGTGCTAAAAGTGCTGTGACAGGATGTAAGCTGTTCCGAATAAAGCTCCCTTTTGCAATTGACTGATACTAATTTTGATCAATAAAGATGGTGCTCCAGCTGTTATGTCCTGGGCTTTGATTGACGGAGCAGGTGCAGGAAGCTGCACCGAGACCCGGGCAGACCACGTGGCCTGCTGAGCCAGACAGGCTATCTCCGAGTTACTGAGCATGCGTTTGAGTGGGAAAATACGTTGCATTCATTGGCTGACAACGTCCCAGGTTATATGTATAAAAAGGGGTAGAGCCATTTTGTAGAGAGTTCTGTTTAGCTGCAAATAAAGAAGTACCTGTTTGTTACTCTGCCTCGTTCAATGCCTATCAATGCGCGAAACAGAACACCAGCTGTTTTGGAATTGCATATGATTCCAAATAATTTATCTATTTTTTAAATTATTATTTCCATAGTCTATTCCTATTCAGCTCCACTGCTTTTTTTTACAAGTTGGCTATTTTATCATTTTTCTTTTCACTTGTTATAGAAGGCTTTCCTCCCAGTTTGGGAGGAGTTTTTAGAAAACTGGGGAGGGGGGATGAGAATGTTAACAGTGCAATAATTAGTTGTTGTTTTTTAAAAGGCTAACAGAAAAGTGAGTATGTTAAGAAAAGTGAAGAAGAAAATTAGTAAAATTTGGCCACAGTCACTCATGCCCTTGTAACCTCTCATCTGGATTACTACAATGGGTTCTATGTGGGGCTGCCCTTGAAGAGCACCCAGAAGCTTCAACTGATATGGCTGCACCAATAGCAAAGAATATCAGGTATTTGACATATGTATCATCACTGCTTCAATTGCCAATGTGTTTTGGGGTGTAATTCAAGGTGATGGTTACCACCTTTAAGGCCTTTCATGGCTTGGGGCCATGTTTCCTAAGAGACTGTCTTTTCCCAGTTGTTTCTACCCATTCAATTGAGGCAGGCAGATTGGGCATGTTGTGTCAGCCAAGGAATGCCAGCTGGCAGGAACCAGGAGATGTACCTTCTCTGCCCCAGCCCTTGCCCTCTGGAATATTCTCCCTTCAGATATCAGGATGACCCTGACCCAGTTGGCCTTTTGTAAAGCTGTAAAGACTTGGTTTTGTGCCCAGGCCTTGGGACCTCGAGTGTGTTAAGGTCCCCGATTCCTGGCTGTATTAACATCCATAGTTTGTATTTTTAACAAGTGACCTTCTACGTGTCAGGCAAATGCTATAACCACAGTGATTCTGGAATAACGTTGTTAACAGTAGCTGCAGCAGAGATTAGAAAACTGTGTGACTACAGAAGATGTCATCAGTTCCTGCTTTCCAATAACATTGGTGGCCTGACTCATAATGGGACAATCTGGAATTGTGGAGATGCCATTAAAAGCAACATAATAATAATAATAATAATAATAATAATAATAATAATAATAATAATAATAATAATAATAATAATAATAATAATAATAATAATAATAGTAAAACTGGAAGGGACCTTGAAGGTCATCTAGTCCAACCCTCTGCTCAGGCAGGAAACCCTATACCATTTTGGACAAATGGCTGTCCAGTCTCTTCTTATTAATCAGTCATTTTCTTGATTGTAGACTGTATTTACTATTAATATTAAAATTGAAATTAAAATTATTATTTTTCATTCTAACGTTAGCCCCCATATTTTTAATATTTTCTCATGGCATTTGTAACACTTTTATAGGCATATAAATCAATTATAACACTCTCCCCTACTTAAATGAAATACAGGAGCATGACCGAGAAAACAATGTGATAATCCTAGGATAAGATAGGATGGGATGGGATGGGATAGAATAGACATCACTTGCTTCATTTCTTCTTGTTAGGCTAAAAAAGTGAAATAGAAAAAAAGCATTGTAAGCGTATTTATACAAGGATCACATAAATGTCAACCTCTGCACTGTTTTTTACTCTGGCTACAGATATATTGTGGATGGTATTTTAGTAATTGTTACTTTTTTTTCTCCTTGAATGTAGGAGTATTTTGAATTTATCCTACATATTTTAAAAGCTCTACTAGGCACATCATTAAATAAGCTCTGCCCAGATGCTAGAAAATGTATGTCAGCTGCTCTTTATACCCCTTGCCACACCGCCAACTTGTTCATCTGTCCCTCTGGAAGCTCTGTGAGAAAGAAGAAAAGCTACTTTTCCATGAGCATTGAAAATCAGTTTAATAAAGCCTTTAAGATTTAATGGAGACTCAAGCTGGCTTATAAATAACTTGTTTTTCAAGCAAGGCTTTATCTGGGTCTTTCTTTATGCAAACCAAAGACTACAAAGGGAAGATCAAAGATTTCAAATTCAGCTTTGTTTTGAAAGCAAAAATTCCTTACCCTGCCATCACAATAGGGAAGGGTTTCTAAATAAGATGAGGCAAGCAAGGCTTCTCACTGCCCCCTGACATCTTCTTTGATGCCCTTCACCCAGGTTGCATAAACAATGTGGCTAATTTTCAAAAGGAGGTGATTAATAATGCCTCTATGGTATGTTCAGTTTTTGGGAACACCAGTTTATTATGTATGGGGCATAGGACAATTTGAAGACAATAGTTATAGTATTAATTCTGGAACTAAATAGGCCTGAAATTACCCAATACTTAAAAATATCCTGCTAATGGCTGTATCCTGGTTCAGGTTCCCAAATACAGCTGAGTGGGACAGTCGGCAGAGGCAGCAGATTCTGCAGGTGTCTTCTGAGATTAGATGTTCTTTTTGAGCACAACAAAAGCTATTTTCTTTACTGGAGATCAGATTTAAATTTTCCATACTATAGCCCGCAACCAGTTTTGATTTCAATTACATAGAAGGATACTGTCACTTGAAAAAAGATTCAAGTTCTAATCCAACCAGATTCTGCATATGAAGTAAGATGTTGCCATCTCATCCTTTATCTTAAGAAGCAGAGTGTTTTAGGCCAACTTGTTCCATGGAACATAAAATAGGATGCCAATTCTACAATTTGAGAGTCATTTAAATAGCACACATTGGGTTAAACCAGACATGAGCATATGCAACTGTTGTAGCCTTCCTACACTTCCTTATGGCCATCTTTGCATAAAAATGGGGGGGTGCACTTATGGGATGGTGCAGTGAGAAAGGGGAATCTCAATAGAACCACTTTCCCTGGGTAGATATGTACTAACCAAAGAAGTTTAAGTTCTGCCAAATTGAAGGACCCCCCTCTGACCCTCTAGATCACATTCTCAAGAAAAAGAAGATACTTTCATAAGTTAGAGAGGTGGGGAAATCTGTTCTAACAATCTTTGTGCATGATTTAACTTCATATCTGATGAAGATTTTTAAAAGTCTTCATCATATCCTATGCTGTTAAGTTAAATCTTAAACCTCACTTGCTTCTACACATTCAGTTGTATGTTCCACAACTTTCCAAGGGAAAGAATGCCCTCTGTGTCTCTTTTTATCTATTCTTGGTATTTTTAGCTCAGAGTACACAGCAAGCAACCACCTGGGCTCACTTTACCTACTGTTTGCCCAGATTTCACATCCTCCATTATACTTTAGCCAGCTGACCCTAAACAGAATATATCTAGTAATATTGCTCTTCCAAATTCCCTCAACATTTTATTCCACTGCAAAAATGGTTTCTATTCCCACCTCCCATTTTTAAAGTACTTTAGAATGCATTAACCCTTTCTTTTACTTCAAAGTTTGAACTTAGTTTAATACTATGAGATGGCAGAAGACAACATGTTGATGTTGGTTTTCTATTAAATATTTACCCACCTTCCCTGACTACTTGTTCTTCCAGATTTGAACAAGTCCCATGAGAATAGTGATACCTTTACTAGGGATTTAACTGAAGGTGGAGAGCGGAGGAGGCTGCAGAGATGACTGTACAATGAAAGACAGGACACTCAAATGTGCAACCTCATGCTCACCATGTTGCTCAGAGACCTGTTGTATGAGTTCAGTTGCCCTATACATCTATTAAGCAAAAAGAAATATATAAAGAAATAAAAGGTCAATAAACAAAGGTCCGTCATCTTAAACATTTCAAAAGCAATATCTTTTTCAGCAAGTTGTATAAGAATAGAACTTTCCTCCCTCCCCCCCCAAAAAAAAATTGCAAAAGTAATTTTCAGTGCAGCACTTGCTTGTAAGGCGGAATCCTGGCTCAAAATGCAGCTCTTTTTGATCTAAGTCAATATGCGCATCTGTGTGTCTTTAATGTTCAGCTCCCTGCAAGGGCAGCAGGCTTCTTGGATGCAGCCCTGGCTCAGCTGTTTGGATATTTGGCCCTTGTGCCTGCTACCGCACTGCTGTCACTTTGTGTTTTGCTTGGCATTTTTAAGACAGCAGCTAATGGGGCAGAGGGAGCAAGGGAATCCTGGCGGAGAGACGTTTCCCTGATATCTATTCAGTCCTTCTTATGTAAACCAGCATTTAAGAAGAAAGGAGGGCGGGAGAAACCAGAGTAGTAAAATATTGTAGAACTTGAGTTGATACTTCTGCTAATGTAAAGAGGCAGGTTTTAAATAGGGTTGCCTACATTTGTCACTTTCAATCATAGGATGGTGACGGTGGTACTTAGAAGATCTTAATAGTCTTAAGAAAACAAATAGGATCCTCCCTGCTCGAAAAAGAGAAAGGAAGGGGAGGGGGGGGAGGATCAGCCAGATGCAACGACTGGGAATTGTCAGGCCTTGAGATACATCAAGAATGTCCTGTCTACACACTTCCTTTTCATCTTGCTCAAGTGAAACTGACAACTTGTCAAGCCTCTCATCCTGCTCACTTAACATCCTGTTAGCTTCTTTCACTCTCTTGCCTTTTGGTGTCTGCCAGCCACCACTTTCTGTTGCTCATTTGGAAGAGGACCTGAAAGAAGAGTTTCTCATCCTCTGGCCTGAATCCTGGGAAAAATTTAGAAGGCCTCTGAAAGTCCCCATCAGATGGGCTGTTAATCAAATCCAACCTATTTGTATTCCCTCCAAGATAATAGGCCCCAACTTCATGCTGATGGCATGTTAATATTTTAGAATAGAATAAAGCTGGAAGGGACCTTGGAGGTCTTCTAGTCCAGCCCCCTGCTCAAGCAGGAGAACCTATACCCATCTCAGACAAGTGATTGTCTAGCCTCTTTTTAAAAATCTCCAGTGATGGAGCACCCACGATTTCTGGGGGTAAGCTATTCCATTGGTTAATTGTCCTCACTGTCAGGAAGTTTCTCATTAATTCCAGGTTGCTTCTCTCTTTGATCAGTTCCCAACCATTGTTTCTTGTCCTTCCCTCTGGTGATTTGGTGAAAAACCTGCCCCCTCTGTCTTGTGGCAGCCCCTCAGATACTGGAACACTGCTATCACATCTCCCCTGTTTCTTCTTTTCTTTAGACTAGCCAGACCCAAGTCCTGCAGCCGTTCTTCATATGTTTTAGTCCCCAGGCCTTTGATCATCTTAGTTGTTCTTCTCTGAATTTTTTCCAAACTCTCAACATCTAAGCAAGACCATTTAAGCAAGATGAAGTGATTTCACATTGGTCCTTACCTTTGGCTTGATGAAGCAGCCAAACACAACCATCTCTGCTCATGCTGGATTGTTACTTAATACAAGACAGCATGCAAATATATGCAAATAAATAAAATCTTGTGCATTTATATAAAAATTCTGCATGCTGCCCCTCTACAGCTCACACATATCTCATATTACCATACCAAGCAATAGTATTTAAAGAAGGCAAAAGAGAGGGAAAATAACAAATGACAAAGAAGATAGTTCCATGGTAAAAGGAAATAGAGGCAATGGCTGATATATAATTTCAAGAAATAAAAGCTAAATTGTTTACACACATACACACAAACACATGTATGTATGTATGTATGTATGTATGTATATGGAACTAATCAGTAATTATCATAGAGGGGATTATTTTAGCCTCCTGAATAAGGTAGTTTCAGCATTAAGGTGAAGCCACTGAGAAGGTCTCTTCTCTTGTTCAAATCAATTGTATTCTGCCACTGTTTTAACATGGAGAAATGTTTCTCCATCAATAGTCAATCTAATATAGTAGGCACTGGTATTCTGAATCTAAGCTTCCAGGGCCTTAAACACCATTCCCAATATGGCAAATTGTGTTCAGAAACAAAGTGCTGGTAATATAGTTCTTACATAACTGCTTCAGTAGTCTGCTCATCTGTTAGGAAGGATGGAAGGATGGAAGGATGCAAAGATGTTTTAAGACCAGCTGTCTTGATATGACAAATTTAGCCACAGCGTGAATCATACATTTTACATGCAAAGCAGCTAAATGAATCAGGTACAACAGAAAACCAAATTCATGATGTTCACCAGAAATTCACCAGGTTTTCAGCCGTAAAATTTCTGAGAACAAGTTCCAAACAGGATGACATGAGAAAATGGTCAGATTATCAGAGAGTGTAGTGTAATATATTGGAATAGGACTAGGAGAGTCTTGGCTTATATCATCACTCAGCCATGAAGGTTAATAGTTCACATTGGGCAATTGTGGTTTTAGTCCGTCCTATCTCACATGATTTTTGTAAGGATAAAATGGGAAAGGTGATCCTGCATTTGTAATGAAAGAGAGATATAGTGTTGCTTTGTGGCATTGTCCCAAGATGAGACATAATTAATTATGTTTTCATATTGGGGGGAAAAGGCAATGTGGTTGTATTGAAATTTGAACCTGATGGCATCTTGCATTCTGTCTGTCACATGGTGCTGGTTTTGTAAAAGATTATCATTCACAAAAATACATTCTCTGCCCTTCTGTGCTATACGTAATGCAGGATATACATAAATACCACAACAGCATTATTAAGGCTAAGATAATATATTTTGGTGCATGAGATAAGTATTAGACTGATGCTGGGATTCTCTTAGTCTGGATAACATCTGTCTTGCAAATATGCTTCAAATGGCTTTCTGTTTATATTCTTGTGCAATTTGCCAACAAAAGGGAGGCATTTACCACTTTGACTTAATCTTTCATTTTCTCAAGAAAATTGGGGCTAGGATTTTTCTAGCAGCAGACTTTAAAGTTGCATCTTTTTAGAAAATCAACTGGGGAAACAGTTGATTTTCTAAAAGGAAGTAGCATTAAGTTTACTGAATTCATATTAAAGGCTGCATTTACATTAAACTGTACTGCAATCGTGGGTACCTTTTAGGGATGAAGATTTGTATTCATTCTGTACCTCCAATGTCAGAAGTGTCCCCGGAATACGCTCAAAAAAAGTCAAGATAGCAGCTGCATTGGTGCTATTAAAGTTTCACCTGTTTTTGTGTTCATGTGCAGCATACATAGAAGAAGGTAAAGCTCCGATCACACCATTGTGATTACCATATTAACTTTTATCACACTCTATAGACAACCCTAAGGAGGATCATGTGGAAAAGAGTGTATGAGGTCAGAAAAAAAAACATAAACGACCCCAAGAATATTTTAAACATAAATTAAATGAATCACCAAATTTTGGTCAAGGATTTTACCACCAAATCTGTGATGATTAAGGTAGGCACACAAAGACCATTCTTGTTACCACATCTGATATAGAGAAAGGTCAAATATGGAAAGCTTTCAGTACACTGCTTTCATAGCCCCAGAATGTTTAAATAAGTCTCTTGTATTTTATAAGAACAGTTGGGATTTTATAATGAATAGATTTGGCTGAAAATAAATTTTTTCTTTGAGAATTGCATGAGCTAATATTGGTAACTTGATAATGAAATATTATGGTTGGGTGCACAGTCAGAGAGATATTTAGACTTGATTTGGCATTTTCATCCAACTATTGAATACTTCCAAGGACTGGGATAGGCAGATTTGTTGTTTGAGGATGTTAGAGGTATTGTTGCAGGATATAAGCTGTTTCAAGTAAAGCTACTATTTGCAATTATTATTATTATGGTTGACTGCACAGCCAGGCAAATATTTAGCCTGGATTTGGCATTTCTATCTACCTACCAAACTCTTCCCAAGGACCTGGGACAGGCAAATATTGTTTGAGGGTGTTAAAGATACCTTTGTAGTCACTCTGTGCGATATTCTTGTAGCAGCTTACTGTACTGTTTCTCCAGCTTCTTTGCAGAGATGGCATCTGCCATCTGTTGCTGTCTTTTCAATTCTTTCCAGAATCTTTTCAATTCTGGCTTTATATACATTTTTTCTTAAAGCTTGGTCTTGTGCAATCAGAATTAGCCCCTCTGCCTCTTTCTACAATTTATCTCAGCTCTTAGCCATTGCTAGGTCTTCTTCTGCTAGGTTTTTAATGTACTAGCCATTTAATACTTTGTCTTGCCATGTCTTTTTTCTATTCTTCATACAGTTTTTCTTGTAGGCCATTTTGGTCTCTGTGGTATTTAGTAAACCTTCATAGTGTACTAACTTCAGTGCATTTTCTTATTTAAGATAAACTATTTAAAAGAGAAAGTATCTTGCTATAAACGTAGCACCCCTGCACATCCAGAATCAATAAGCAAATTATAGTTATTTTTCCCAACATTGTGGAAAACGGGTTTTTTTTTAAAAAAAAAAAAAAGCTGCACCAAATAAAAAGTGTGACTAGTGGGTTAGGTAGAACAAAAAGAATACAGAGGAAAACTGCTTGCTCAGAACAGCTTATTTTGAAAAAAGGTGGAAAGGCCTACGTCTTCAGAGAAATGGGTACAAAATGAATTTAAACTTTTAGACAGACTTTTTCTTAAGAAATCACAAATATTGAAATAAGGCAAAGTAAATATCTTTAATTTCTGGCTATAAGCAACAGTGCCAACAATAGGAAGCTTCTATGATGTAAAGTACTTCGTTTGCTGATATTTGCCCCACAAGTGGTTGAAAAGCAGGCCTGGTCTTTTGATTTTAAGCATTCTCTACCACTCAGATCACTTGCATCATGTCACTGATCAACAGAGAACAGCGAAGAAGAACTGAGGAAGAAAATACGTAACAGAGGAACATTACCATTTCCCCACCAATTAAACCTAGATGATACGTATTCTGTCTGGGGAAAAGAGTAAAATTTGTTGATCATTTGTAAAAATGCTAATTTTATTTTGATTCATGTTCATTTCTGTTCTGTTTCTCTCTCTTTCTTCTTTCATTAAAATGAAAACTAATTCGATCAGTCTTCAACAAAATTCATTCTTGCTTGCTTGCTTGCTTCTGTTTGATGATGCCATACTCCCTACAAGCATATGGATCTTTTCCTTTCAAGAGCCTTGTTTGGCCAGGTGAGCATCTGTTGCTTAGCACTATTATGAATGGGCAGCTATAACTAAGATAAAGTGAGCTAGAGACAACAGCTTAACGACTTCTACACAAGGATGCAATCATTTTTCCTTATCTAGCTCCACCTCCTGTGTTTATCCTTTTGATTTCATACGCAAGCACAGTTTTCCCATTTGGGTCTTGAGATCCAGCCTTTTCATCTGGATCCCCAGTGAAGTAGTCTTTTGATTAGACTGTCTTCTCAAAAAGAGAAATTCTGGCCACATTTGGATTTCATTTTTCTGTTTCAGAACATTTCTCTGTGTTCAGAATTATGTTAGGCCACTGTTAGATCCCTGCAACTTAAGATCAGCTTGGTACCAAGAATATTAAAATGCTCTGGGAATGGGATCATGTTCCCAAGCTTCACATCAAAACCTTGAAAAGGATGCAAATGTATGAAGAAACTCTTCCAAATGGCTTTCTTTTCTTTTGTTGAAATAATGATTTGAAAATAAATAAATACTATTAGATGACTACAGAAATATGAGCAGAATCTAATCTCTTAGGAAATATGAATGGTGTTTGCATTTTAATTGGGGGGGGGTCATGGATTTGCATAGAACTTGCCAGAGTAAGTCTGTTTTAAACCCTTTTTTATAGTTTTAACCTGCATATGGCATCACCATTTAGTAAGATGGGCATTATCTAAATTTTATAAATAAATGAATAAATATTATGCCTATAATAAGAATCATGTTCTAGAAATCGGATATCTATAAATATTTACTTTTGCAGTTTGAGTAGTATAATCATGCTATGCTAAGTAAAATGAGTGCAATCATTGATGCAACCTAATAATAAATAAAATAAAATAATGCATAGAATACTTTTCTGTTTTGATTAGGTCTAATATACAAGTATCAAGTCTACTTCTCGGAATTATGCCTTAGGAAAAATGGGAGCAGATTTAGAAGAGGACAATGATAAAGTATCAGCATAGAGGCAAGAAAGCCCATGGGGAAGGAACTTTGTATATTTAATCTAAAAAAGAGATTGATCAGATTTGACAGTAGTCTTTAAATACATAAAGAGTATAGAGGAAATACTCTACCCTTGTTTAATTTGTTATTTTCTATCTCATTTCCTTAGTTTTCTAAGTTTATATCAAAAAGTCAGACTGAATGAAATTCTCACACTTTCCCACTATTTGGCCATCATTTCACAACATATATGATAAATCTTTTCAAGGTTTATTAACTAATAAATTTCTTTTACCACTTCTAATTAAAAACTAGACAAAAGACTGGTGGCCACACAAAATAGAAGTCTATAAAGCAACTCAGACAAGCTACTCTACTCTTGGATCTACCCCTAAATTCCTGTCACCACCTCTTAGTATTGGCCTGGATATAATAATCCATCCTATGTCCCAGGATAACTAAATGGAACCTCCAGGTTGAAAGTGGGGTACCACAAGGTTCCATATTAGGCCCATTACTCTTCAATATCTTCATAAATGACTTAGGTGAGGAAATAGAAGGGGAACTCATCAAATTTGCTGATGACAGCATGCTGGCAGGAATAGCCAACACTCCATAAGACAAGCTCAGGATCCAAAAAGATCTTGACAGACTTGAACAATGGGCCCTGTCTAACAAAATGATATTTAATGATATTTAATTTAATGTGGAGAAAAGTAAGGTTTTACATCTAGGCAGGAAAAACCAAAGGTACAAGTACAGATTAGGTGAAACCTGGCTAAAAACAGTAACTTGAGAGGGACCTTGGAATCCGAGTCAACGATCCCTTAAATATGAGCCAGCAGTGTGCAGCAGCAGCCAAAAAAGCTAACACAATCCTTGATTGTATAAACAGAGGCATAGAATCAAAATCACATGAAGTATTAGTACCGCTTTCTAAAGCCTTAGTAAGGCCACACCTGGAATACTGCATCCAGTCTCTGCCACAAAGAAGTGGGGCACCAAAGCACCTGAAAGCAGAACAAGAAGCAATGGATAGAAACAAATCAAGGAGAAAACCAACCTAGAAATAAGGAGGGATTTCCTGACAGTGAGAACAAATAATCAGTGGAACAACTTGCCTTCAGATATTCTGGGTGTTTCATCACTGGGTGTTTTAAAGAAGAGATTGGGCAACCATTTATCTGAATGGGTCTCCTGCTTGAGCAGCAGGTTGGACTAGAAGACCTCCAAGAATTCTTCCAAATCTGTTATTCTGTTACTCTGTTGATGATAGAATAGTCCAGTGACAGGATGGATTGCCAGAGATAGAATCATTTGCAACAATAGTCACTATCATCAAACTGGTGGATGATCAAAGCCCAACCTCTTTTTAACATGCATCACACAAATTGCATGCATGTAAAAAAGGGGTGGAGCTTCAATTATCTAGTCACTCAGATTATTTTAATGGCAGTATCTGTAAAGCCAGGAAATTATGAGCTATTCTTTATTGATGATGTTCATATGGGGTAGTGAACAACCATCTTTAGAGAATGGTGTAACACAGTATATCCTGTGACAGGATAAATTGCCTATATAAGACCCAACTATGCAATTTTATTTTAGTAATAAGTAATCATCAATAGAATTGTCATCACATGTTTTATCATAGTTTAATTGCTTTTTTATTCCATATATACTTACGTATTGTAATTGAATTTAATATTTCATGAGAAACATAGGAATCAATATCTTGCTTATGTGTGAACAAACATCTGATAATTCATATATTCTTCTGATTATTAAGGTACTTCTTTTTATAATATATGATTCCTATCATCCCTCAGAATTGGTCATTGGGGCTGGATTGCCGGCTACATCTGGAGAACCACTGGTACTTCATCCCAGCTGTAAAAACCCAAGATCACTTCTTCCATCTGCTCAGACTCCCATTTGGGAACAACAAAGGCTTCTAATAAAGAGTTGCATCCAATCCAATATAGTAATTTTGATATTTCAAGATATTGAAACCAATGTTTAAGAGATATTTTCTTTCAGTAGACTTACACACACACACACACACACACACACACACAAACACACTTTTAGCTTGAATTCCTCATCTTATGAAAATGAGATGAAGAATTCTGGTTCTATTCTTCTTATCTTCATGTAAGGTAAGAAGAATATAGCTGGAAGTAGGGCATCATATTTTAACCCAAAGGTGCTTTTTCAAGAGGCAACTGGACTTTCTTGTTTTTCTTTGAAGATGTTTCACTTCTCATCCAAGAAGCTTCTTCAGCTCTGAGCTGAGAATCTCCATAGACAACATATTTTAACCCTATGTACAGTAGCAGCTTTTTATATATTTGCTTAATTATTTTCATCATGCTCTGCCTATAGCATGTACGTTTTTGAAATGAGTGGCATTTGTTCTTTTTGTGGAATTAAGTTTGGGATATTCACAGCTGCATTAACAATCATTCTCTTCAATTACTTTGTTGTCAGTTTTAGTATGCTTTATATTACCATTAGCTATGAATAGATATCATTCAAACAAAATATTATTAGGAAGATATACACAGAGAGGAGAATGAGATTTTAAAATTAGTACAGAAAATAAAAGTAGTCAATTTCTCATTATTTATTTATTTATTTATTTATTAATTACATTTATATCCCGCCCTTCTCCTTGCGGACTCAGGGCGGCTAACAATTGGATAAAATACAGACATATTATACACCTATTAAAATTGATTAAAAGGAAATATTTAAACTCATCAGATTAAAAGTAATTAAAACCCCTTTAAAATCCCTTAGGCCAGTCCCGCAAGCTGGAACAACCACGTCTTGAGGGCGCGGCGGAAGGAAGGGAGATCAGGGATCACCCTGATCTCTGGGGGCAGTTCGTTCCAGAGGGTGGGAGCTCCCACAGAGAAGGCCCTCCCCCTTGGGGTCGCCAG
>NW_015386720.1:21060-28560 GCF_001527695.2 Protobothrops mucrosquamatus
TTCAGGGAAGGCTTCTTAAGGAGGGGCCTCACCACCGCCTCTTTGAGGGCCGTGGGAAAGGCACCCTCCCACAGAGAAGCGTTTATAATTCCCTGAAGCCAGGCTCGTGTACCCTCCCGAGCCGCCAGTACCAGCCAGGAGGGACACGGATCCAGCAAACATGTGGTTGCATTCAGTCTCCCCAGGACCCTGTCCACGTTCTGTATAAAATGAATGTTTATAGATGAATAAAAAGAGATCAGCTGCTCCTTTCCTAAGCTAATAATATCAGTACAGGTTGCCTGTAGATCTGATTTTTACTTAAGTTTATTCAATGAAATAAAAAATGATCTGCACTACCGGAGCGGCCAGAGATCAGTCTAGTTTGCACTCCTTGAAATTTGAGAGGATACAAATTTGAGAAGATAATGCAAGAATGACCAAGAGGGATCCTTCCATAAAATTAAAATGACATTTTCACTTGGCTTGATATGTCTGCCTCCAAGGACAAATGCTGCTCACATAATGATTCTAAATAAAGCTGAAGAGGTAATTATTAAATAGGCTGGGGTTATGTCAATGCAAGCTTCTTTCTCTATGCAAATCACAGCAAAAATATTTCAATAGGGAAAAGATCTAGAGAAATAGTCTATTTATGAGACTATGAACCTGATTTGGGCAAAGGTTCAACTAATATGCAAATGCCAGAAAAATTATGCAAAAGGAAAATAGTAAATGTGCAGGTCTGAAGAGTGCAAGTGATTCCATTTTATTGCCTTATTGATATTTATGTGATCAGCAAAGTACATCAATTTAATGGCATTTCCTCAGTAGCATCTAATGAAAAATATAATTATATTATGTTCAATGTTCACCTCTTTAGCCAAGGAAGTTGTAACAACAAGGAAACTCCAAAGACAGTAAAAGCAGGTCATACACTTATAAAGAAATATAGAGCAGCTAGAAACAAGATTTCATTTTAATATTCTCAAAAATAAATCTCTTCTTTGGACTGTCTCCAATTGGCTGACTTCATCTTCTCTTGTTTGTTTGCTGCCCTATCGGATAGCCTTATTTTATTAGCCTGTAATTCACATATTCATATGCACAGTAGTTTTTAACCATAATCTGAGATAATATAGATGGCTTTCACATACATTGTATTCTGAAAAATGTGCTTAAACATGTTTATAGGCATCAATTTGCATATTAATGGTCTAGTTAGTATTACAGATCAAGCCACTATGTATAAACATCCATTCTGTCATACTTGAATCTATGACATCTCTTATTTGATAGTTTGTTAGTAGTGATACAAATTTAGAACACAGGCAGGTGATTCTTGTTTTGAAAATACCTGCATGTCCTTTTCCATAGATAGCCAATGAGAAAATCAAAATTTCTGCAGCTTAGCATTTGTAGTAATGCTTCTGATAGAAACCAATCTCTCTACTAAAAGTCTGATAAAGACTAGAAGGAAAGGGGACACTATTGTTCTATCTGAATTCTTTGAAAAGATTTTTTTTTCATAAAGCCTTTTCAAAGGTTTGCTTTCAGTCATATCATCCCCAGGTTCTTCCTTCCCTACTGCCTTGCACAGTTGGGGCTGGATGGTTTCTTGACCCTACTTAACTACCACCACCCTCATTTCCTTTTTATTACCCCCTTTGTACCCTAGCAAGCTTTATATCATCAGTCTCTATCTCTGTACCATTTTCCATCAAAGTGTTTTGGGACTATGTAAAGTGAACAAAATCAACCCAACATGGATCCATATGTAACACCTTCTTCATTTGACCTGTAGACCCCATTGATGAATTTCTTTCTGATTTTGCCATCCCAGCTGGATCTTTACATCTATGGAGGTAGATCAACCCCACTCCATCCCTGCTGACCTTGGGAAATCATTTTTGTCTGATATGCTTTCAGAAGGATTACCAAAGGCCAGAAATCATACCAGTAACTGTTGCCTTTCAACCTTCAACTTAACTTTAACAAAAATCCCGCAGGTTTTTTGGCTCAACCTCCTCTTTGAAGATAGTTTTTTTTATTATTATTATTTCATTAAATGTGAAGCCAGTATTGTTTCTACTCCTCCCACTTGGTTTCCAATGTGCTTTTGATCCTTACTGCTTACAATGTGTTTCTCGTATCTTTTCTGCACAGTGAAAACTTCATTTTTCTGGACATCTCTAACATGGATCCTTGATGTGGCTATACCTTGTATGCCCACAGATTAATGGTCTTGTCCCTGTAGTCATTCTTTCCTTCTCAGCTATTATGTTCAATGAATAACATATACTGCAATTCCCAGGGCATCCAACTTATGTTGTAGAATATGGGCTTTATCTTATTTTCTAACTACAGTCAAGACTCACATTTTTCAGTTATTATACCCTATATGAAAGAGTCCACCTTTTCTTTATAGAAAAATACTAATTCTTTATTCAGCCTTCAGACTGCATGAGTATATGGATAATATTCTATGTGTCTGTGTCAATGAATGTGTGTGTATGCATGAATATATGATTTATTTTGAAAGAACTTGTGGTATACCAAACATTGTATTCCCACATCTATAGACAACATGATAGTCTAAATGGCCACTTTGCATCCAGCCTGATTAATGAGATTATTATATCCTTAGATATTTTAATTTGTTGATTGCTTAGTTTGGCATAGTCATGTTTTCCTTCACTATTTCCCTTTTGTCTTCCTCCCTTGAGAAATGCATGTTTTATCTCTAGCATCTGTCTGCAACTATCCTCCTCAGAGAATACAAAGGCAAAACATTCTCTCAGCATTTTCCAGCAATGTTTAGGTATCCATTCTTTAATAAATTATCTCAGTCATCTTTAGAAGCCTTTTGATTCTATACACTGATTTGTATAGAAAAAGTCTTCATAATCTTCTATATAGTCTCTTCAATTCATCATGCACTTTACTTTTTCTTACTGTTTTAATGCTTCTTCGTAATATCGTTAATATACTTAATTTGGGAATCGTTCAAGTGTTCTACTGTACTTCTTTTAAGAACAATTATATCTGTCCCCTATAAATGCCTGGTTAATTTTCATGTTCATTCATGCCATGAAGAATTCTATAGAAATCTACAAGTGAAAAGGAGTAACTGTCCCTACTACCTGTTCCTTCAACTTCCTTCAACTGTCATCCAAAAGGTGGAGGAGGAAACTAGATGTAAAGCTATATTGGAATTAATTTTTACTAATAGACAAGAAGTGATAGAGGGAGTTGAAGTTGGCAGAACTTTGGGTAAAAGTGATCATGTCATACTTGAATTTAATATAATGCAAACACTAGCATAGAAAACAATCCAACCAGTGTCTTAAACTTCAAAAGAGCTGACTTTAATAAACTCAGAGAGAATCTAGGAAAGTTCCCATGGATGAAAATCCTAAAGAGGAAAACAACCCAAGAATTGTGGGGAAACTCTGAAAAATGTGATCATAAAAGCCCATACCAGCACAATACCACTGAAAAAGAAAAACAAGATATTCAAGAAGAAACCAGCATGGCTGCACAAAGATCTCTCTGACAAATTGAAAGACAAAAAGAACAAATACAAAAAATGGAAAGAGGGGAACATAACTAAGGCCAATTATCAGCAGACAGCCAGAACATGCAAAGATGAAGTCAGGAAAGCAAAGGCTCAGAATGAATAAAGACTTGCAACAGAAATCAAGGATAATTAAAAAAAAGTTTCTTCCAACATATTAACAACAAGAAAAAAGTCAAGGAAACTGTAGGTCTACTAAAGAGAGAAGATGTCAAGGAAATAACAGGCAACAGGGAGAAAGCAGAGCTGCTTAACTCATTCTTTGCATTAGTCTTCACACAAAAAGAAACTATAGCCCAACATACCAAAAAAAAAACCACTGCAAAAGACAAACTAGAAACAAAAATTAAAATAAGCAAGAAAATGGTAAGAGAACACCTATCTGACATTGACGAATATAAATCACCAGGACCTGACAGATTACATCCCAGAATTCTGAAGGAGCTGACAGATGTTATCTCAGAACTATTGCACCACATCTTTCATAAATCCTGGAGCATCGGGGAAGTATCTGAGGATTGGAATGGGGCTGATGTGGTTCCATCTTCAAGAAAGTCAAAAAAACCGACCCAGGAAACTACAGTTTAACATCAATACCTGGGAAGATCCTAGAAAAGATAATCAAAAAACAGATCTGCGAACAACTAGAAGCAAACAAAGTTATAACTAGTAGCCAGCACGGGTTTGTTAAAAACAGATCATGCCAAACCAATCTTATTTCATTCTTTGATAAAGTGACTAAACTAGTAGACCAGCAAAATGCTGTGGACATAATATACTTAGATTTCAGTAAGGCATTTGATAAAGTAGACCACAACCTACTCCATGGTAAGCTAGAAAAAGGTGCAATAGACAACATCACTACCAGATGGATCTATAGCTGGCTGGCAAACCGTACTCAACAAGTAGTCCTCAATGGCACTACATCCACATGGAGTGAATTAAGCAGTTGGGCACCACAAGGTTCCGTCTTAGGCCCAGTACTCTTCAATATCCTCATCAATGACTTAGATGAAGAAATTGAAGGGGAACTTATCAAATTTGCAGATGACACTAAACTGGCAGGAGTAGCCAATACCCCAGAAGACACTCAGGATCCAAAAAGATCTTGACAAACTTGAACAATGGGCTCTATCCAACAAAATGAATTTCAATTTGGAGAAAAGCAAAGTTTTACATTTAGGCAGGAAAAATCAAAGATACAAGTACAGATTAGGTGACACCTGGCTTAAAAAGAGTAACTGTGAGAGGGACCTTGCAGTCCTAGTGAACGATCACTTGACCATGAGCCAGCAGTTTGCAGCAGCAGCCAAAAAAGCTAATACAATCCTGGGTTGTATAAACAGAGCCATAGAATCAAGATCACGCAAAGTATTAGTACCCTAGTAAGACCACACCTGGAATACGGCAGCCAATTTTGGTCACCATATCACAAAAAAAGATGTTGAGAGTTTGGAAAAAAATTCAGAGAAGAGCAACTAAGATGATCAAAGACCTGGAGACTAAACCATATGAAGAATGGCTGCAGGACTTGGATTTGGCTTATTCGCTAGCTCAATAAGAACTACTAGTTAATATGGTTTGTCCCAAGTCATGGAACAGATATGGGGGGAAATAGGGAAGGAAATTGGAAACAACATATCTGCAATTAAAATATTTTAAAGAACCATCTGTATTGGAAATTCAACGTTCTTCCACTATTAAAAATCATTTCTTTTACAGTTTTCTAGCATGCAGGATATTTTATAAAAAATCCGCATGAAAGAATAATGGCAAATCCACCAGGTTTTCCGATATTCCAGGAGCACTGAGGCTCTTCAGATTATGCTATTGGATTACTGGTATGGAAAATAATAAATACTTTCAGTACTTAAAGCTGTAATACTTTATGTTGGATTTGGATTTTGCTTTCATTTGAACAAAAAGTAGATAGCCATTCAGAATCTTCCTTTACAAGAAGGAGCTATTTGACATGCCAAGTGTATAACTTCCTGGTATACTTATATAATTTCCTCTCCCTTTGCCTTATAAGAATAGTATATCAGCATTTTATCATTTCATGTACTCATTGCTAAAAAAATGGTATAAAATTATTAGGGCAGAGCTTCTACTTAATATGGAAAATGGAAGGAGTTTCCATTAATCTTTAAAAATCTCAGTCCATAATATACAATTAAATTAATCAGCAAGCCTGTAGGCAAAGTATGATAGAAAGTAGATAAAAAATCATCAGAAGTACCTTCTCAAAAATTGAATCTCACTGAAGGGTGCATTTACAGTCTCTCCTAAACCATATAATCATGTGATGATCATAATTGAAGACCTTTACATAGGGGAAGGTATCACCTAGTTCAATTCTCTGTTGTAGTATTTTTCAGCGTTGGAAACTTTAAGAAGTGTGCACTTTTATTCCCAGAATTTCCAGCAAAGCTGACTGCATTAAGAATTTAAATAGTTTTGTGGTTATTTGGAAACAGCTTCTGAACTTTTTGCATGAAAGAGGGGAAAAAATGAAACTTTGACTTGAGTTTTAACAATTAAATGGGTTATCGCTATAGAAATGGCTAGTGGTTACTATTTGGCACAACTAAAAAGTTTATACTATTACTTTATTTTATATCTTACTGCCCCCCCAAAAAGTCAGAAGGCAAGGCCTTTTGTTTCTTTTATATTTGTCTTCTCCCTTCCCTCATTTTATCTCCTCTGTTCCCTTCCCTTTTCTGTTTTTTCCATTGTCTTAATTTCTATTTCTATTTTATATTAAGAAAAAAAACAGAAAGAGGAGAAGAGAGAGAGAGAGAGAGAGAGAGAGAGAGAGAGAGAGAGAGAGAGAGAGAGAGAGAGAGAGAACTCCCAGAACTACAGCAAGTATGTAGTACATCTAGCTAGCTGGGAAATTCTGGGAGTCAAAGTCCAGACATTTTGAAATTACTAAGGTTGAAAGACTCTGCTATACTGAATATGAAAATCTTAGCAGTAGCTTCTAGATCAGTTTCTCCTGGCTAATCAGAAATGGCAATAGAAACAGTGAATGAAATACAAGAAGTAACTGACCACATTTACCTTTGTAAATATTATGCAGGGAAACAGAAGTTGGGCACAGCTCCACTATCCAAGTCTACAACTTCTGCCTTGCTCTATTGACTTGATTTGTCTGATGTTGGTGAATTTCACCCTCAGAAATCAGGTGCAAAATAATAGCTCAAGTGTCCAGGAATTTGTTTTCCATATTAATGTTTTCAAAGAAATTCATTCCAATTTGCTTTTCTCTTCTCTTGATTAAATAGCTAAGAGAGAAGACTACTTTCTGTTATTTCTCCTGTTATCTCTTCCATCATGTCTGAACCAGTAGAAATCATTGGGAAATGCAGAAGTAGATCAGAATCTACATTTTACTTGCCCTGCAAAAATAGGTGACTTGGGAGTCTGGTAAGTATGTATACCTCTCATGTCCATTTGATCACAGAACTTCAAAATTATATCCAGGAGTTTTTGTTGCTGATTAAAAGAAATCTGTAGCAGAAATAGCACCTACTATGTCAATTTTCCTGCAAAGTTCTTATTGACTAACCAATATCTTACCTTGTTCGATGAAAATTTGCCTAGCTACCTGAACTAACCTTCTACAATACAGTATATTGGTCTAAAGTTGTACTAGACTACACCCTAATTCCTCATAAGATGTCCAATGGACATGTTGACTGTGGATATGAGCCATCATTTAAGAGGACTGCAGGACACTATGTGCTATGAGCAATCACAAATTTTCCTGTGCCACAGTTAATCCTCTAGCCCTATTCCCTCCGCCCCCAGCCACCCCTTACTTTATTCCCCTCTCTGTTCTCTCTTGCCTGTCGTTGCCATTTTTTTTTAACATGCAAGTTGCCATGAAAAATTTGTTAATCAAATATTTGCTTAGAAGTCTGCTCTGGGCTAGGCTGATA
>NW_015386720.1:33560-56333 GCF_001527695.2 Protobothrops mucrosquamatus
GGACTAACAAGTGTCACCGTGAAGCTTTCACTTGCATCCCCATATAAGGCTCTAGTGTTCAAGACTGTGAACATTACAAGTGAATACCTGTATAAATGTGCAAATGAGTATACACATCAACCACATTTGCAGACATGACAATAGATTGTTCATATATTGAGTGTAATTATTAAATACCTCGAGAGAATACAAAAAATTACAAATGTTCATGCTTTATATGTTGTCTTGAAATGGCATCACCTCCACTCTTCTTTCTTCATCACAGCTGAAATTCTATGTAGTTGTATTTTTGCATTCTGTGAGTAAAAGAAATGCCTTTAATTCTTACCTCCATAAACCAAGCTTTATTATAAGTAACTTAGTTTCCAAGTGAGCTATCTATTATTAGAACATATTGCATAGTGCATCACCCTAGTGTGTGTGTGTGTGTGTTTGTGTGTGTGTGTATTCTGTCTCCTAGCAGAAAACAGACACGGGACAGGCTACACTCAAGCATATTTGGCACAAGTCCCTGGGTCTCCACTAAACTCTTTCTTCTGATTATAATGTTATAAGTACACAAAAGTCTTGCTGACACTTCTCTCTTGAAACACAAAATGCTATCAATCTATCATCTCCATCTATTAAAAAAAGTTAATTGGCTTACAATCAAACATAAGAGGTGATCTTCCTTAGATAAGCTCTTCAAAGAAAATAAGCCAAGTAAGGTTGTGGGATTTCTGTCTTTTTCAAAAACACTGTCTTTCATTTCCCCTCCCAAATAAAAGAGAGGCATCCTGAACTTATTGTTCAGGGAACATAGGAAGGATGCTACATTTGTATCCCATGCCCAGGAAATACAGGCTTGCTGAGACTGCTCTTTTCATGTGCTGCCGCCACTTCATTCACTATCCACTGTCACTATACTGAAGTTGTGGCTTGACATTGTCTCCAAGAATGACCAAAGACATCCTAATGGGTTTGCTTTCTCACCCAACAAGAATTGATATAAAAAGAATGGCTGTAGAACAGCCTATCTATGGTAGAACGCCTTCCAAATCCAATCAGGGACCTCAAGTATCAGATATACCTGTGACAAGCAAGGAGAGAAGCAACCTAGAACTAAAGAGAAACTTCCTGATGGTTAGAACAATTAACCAGTGGAACAACCTGCCTCCAGAAGCGGTGAATGCTCCAACACTGGAGGTTTTTAAGAAGAGACTGGACATCAATTTGTCCAAAATGGTATAGGTTTCCTGCCTGAGCAGTGGGTTGGACTAGATGACCTCCAAGGTCCCTTCCAACGTTGTTGTTGTTGTTATTATTATTATTATTATTATTATTATTATTATTATTATTATTATTATTATTACCTGTGCTGAGATTCCATGTCACAGCTAACAACAAGTGATGAGACCTGTTCATTCTTCTTCCTCCTTGGCCTCCAAAATCTAGCAGATGTATTTTGATTTTTGGTTATAGGAAAGAGCAGGAGATATACAAATGTTTAATGCTGGAGTGAATGATGATCTACCATCCAGGTAGAGGACTTAAATGCATCACCTGTAAACATTTGGGTTTGAATCTCTTGGTATCTGAGTATATTTATGTTCTGAAGTAAGGTTGCCAGTTAATTAACTCTCCAATAGGCCCCTCATCCCAGAGGCTTTTCAATTCTGAATGGTACGTGGTGAGAGAGGACTTCCTTTGGGAGGAATTATTTTCATTTTAAAGAAATAAAAAAATAGCAACATTTGCTAATAATTTTATACACCTGACAGAAGAACAGGAAATTTTAAAAAATCTGAACAGGAGTAAAATTAAATAAATGAAAAGGTTCAGCCATCACAACATATGGAATTAATAAGTATTTTGCCTAACCAAATCTCATGCCATGTTTTACTTTTAAAGTATGTTGATCTTGATGAAAAAAAAAAGTATGTTGTCTCAGCAACCATACAATCTGGTTACCTTCGTATAATTCATCACCAAGTGTGTGTGTGCAATTAAAAATATTCCAAAGCGGTACTTAGCCATGTCACACATCATTATCAACCCAAGTATGGGTCAACTAGCTTTTCATGCAGCCCAAGAAAGTTCTGAGACATTGCCAATATCCCATTCCTTTTGTAGGCTAGTCTGCCTCTTATTTGATAATTCCTCTAGTTGTGGCTTTTCCCTGTCTCCCAAAGTCCTTCTCACATACTAAAATACAAAGTAAAGAATGCTAAGAATTATAGTTCTGTGACATTTGAAGAACCACACATTTCCACTCATGTTGTAAGATATCTTACCTGCCATGTTCTGTTCCCTTTAAAATGTGTATTTCCAGACCATGAGATGGAGAAAACCATAAACTGAAATTAAACATATTATATCACAATACTATACTATATTGTACTTACTAGATAATAGGTCAGCCCAAATTTTGAATGGGCCATGGATATGAACAAAGGAACTGTGCTAGATTGGATCTTTCATTTATCAATGTAAATTTTTCCTCCAGTATTTAGAATCTACCTAATATTTTTATTTTGTAAATATGAGTGCAGTTAAGATCCCTTGCTTTTTCTGTAGCTGTAACTGTATCCCTCTATATATCTTGATGTGTATGTGTATGTATAAGATTCCTGCCAACTTGTTGGTGGTGATGATGATGTTAGCAGTCATGTCCGACTATTGGTAATTCTATGGGCAGGTCTCTTTACATCTTCTGACCTTGCACTACTTCTTAGAGTTATTCAATGCTCTGGTGGGTATCAGCTTTGATGGCATCCAGCCATGTTCTTTGGCAGCCTGGCTTCCTTTCACCACTAACTCTTCCAAACATAATTGCTTTCTACAGTGCCTTTCGTGACGTGGCCAAAGTAAGTGAAACACTGTTTGGTTATTGATATCATGTTACTGTGGCGCAAATCATCACTTTTAGAGTACTTTAAAGAGTTTCCCTCTTTGTCTGAACTATAGGCAAACATTGCATTAAATCATCCTTTCCCAACCCGGTGCTCCCCATTGCTCTTCTTCTCAACCCACACTGCGGTAAAAACTGACTAAACTGGATCAACTGACAAGCCACATTTTCAAAAAGAAGTTAGCAGCAATCTTTGCTTCACATAAATGCACGAAAAGATTACTTATCACATGCACATACTCTACATGCACAGTCTGACACTCACACACATACACCAGCTGCCAGCAAGACAGCAGACCACTCTGCTTGCTGGGTTAATAATAATGGCAAGCAATGAAATGTGGTTTCCCCACCTTGCCTTTCTGTTTAGCTGGTGTACTGATAAGACATTGTTTTCCCTCCATTATTACCTCATTCACTGACACTGTTTGGCAGTACTGGGAGGTCAAAAGGTGGTCTAATGTTAGCTTCTTTTCCCTCATTCGTTCTTCCCTTTCCCTTCCTCAGAAAATTTATGTCTGTCCCTTGCCTTTCCTATTGTGACTATAATAAGGCTCAGAATGCAGGACAGATATATTTTAGCCACCTTTTCTTTGTCAATCTATTACCTTTGTTGTGTCTTAAGCAGCTTTCCCATCTTCTTCAGTCACCTCCTGCTCCTTCAATGCTTACAAACACTGTCCCATTATCTGCTTGAGCCTCCTGTGCAATCTTCTGTTCCCTCTTTGCATTGGCTTTCCTTATCGTTCTCTTGCACTGAACTTCAATTATGCAATCTCTCCACTTTCCCCTCTCCTGCACATTTTATACCCCATGTCTCTCTGAATGACTCTTCGCCGCTCTTTCTTTGTCCATACCAGCCACTCAGATTTCACAGGCAGAAAACCAGAGATTGTAATACAGAGGCAGGAGCCCCCTAGCTGCCTATAAATATCCAACTTTCTCTAGGCCCAAAAATGGTTTATAGATGGGAAATGCACTGGGTAGCTTCCTAAGTTACAAAGAGGACTGAGATCATCCTGAATTTGGGCCTTTCTTTCTTCAATTTTTAAGAGTAGGCATCAACTCTGAATGACTAGAAGACCTGGGCTCTTTAACATATCCCATACTAACTGCAAATGCACAACTTTTGTTTTCCAAGCTTCTTACATCAGGGCTCTCCATGTTCTGAGCGACTCTTTCATCTTTACTGCTCACTCCCAACATCAGCAGATATCCTTCCTACAAGTAATATTGATACTGGCAAATGAACACAATGAGGCAATGTAGGATACTAGCTTTTTAAATATTTCCACAATAGTTCCATGTAGTCTTACTGTGTGATATGGTAAGACACTTGCCTCACCTGCCTACAGCTTGTTGTCAGCCCTGTTATTTTATTTGGTGGTGAATGGTACAAAGTTGCCATTTTAAAGTCTTCCATATACCATTGTAAGACTACATGGAGCCATTGTCTGCACTCTAAGCATTAATTTCCCACAATCCCCATTCTAAAGGACGTATTTGGTCTGGGAGACATACAGTATTGGCACTTGGGAACTGTCTGATTCCTGCCAGATTCCAATCCTGAAACTGGTATTCAGACTGGTATATATAATTGAGAAGAATGCAATGGACAAACATGGGTTTCCAGTGATTCTTCTATTGAAATGAGCATTAAAAAGATGAGGCACCTCATCTCTCACTTGCATTCTAAAGTGTCATAGTGTCCTTTTATGGAAGTGAAGTGTGGCCAAGAACGCATATACCTAGCCAAATATTCCCTTTACAATGAAGATCATGGGAAATTGGCTTATATTAAAGCAGACTAGTATAGTCTTTCTTGACTTGAAGGATCAGCTAATGTTTCAGGCAAATTTCTTTCTCATCATCACTTGCTATAAAAACAAAAATTAGATATTCCAGGGCATGACCCTTTAGTTTACTTATTAAGCACCAAACTATGGCGTTTTTTTTCCAATTAGTGTGAAACTGAGAGAGTGCTTAGCTTTCTGAAAGGGATAATTTAGAATTCTGGGACCTTTATTGTTGTTGTGCAGAGTAATCTGGTATTCATACAAAAAAACACTTGCAACAGGAGATGATTAGTTGGTTTCAAAGTTAATCTAATTTCTAGACTACCCCACTCCAGATGTGTGGGTTTCAATTCCCAGTAATAGCCATATCAACTAAGAATTTCTGGGAATTAGTCCACACATCTGGAGGGAACCAAGTTTGGAGAAGACTGCTTTAATCCAGCCTTCTGCTGTTCAAAAAATCATCTGCTGCATGAGCAGCAAATGAGTGCCAATGCCTCCTTGCAGTGTAGTATTTGTAGTATTTCACAAGTAGACTGATGAAGAAGAATTGGATAGTACATTGTGCTTACTTCTTTCCTTTGTTGCATGAGACATAAAACTTTATATTCTCTTGTAATGATTGAGAATGTAATACAGAATTAAGCAAGCATTTATTTTACTTACTAAAAGTTATACTTCAATTATATTTTGTTTTGCCTTGTCCTTGGTGGGACATCTGTCTAGAGAAGGTTGATGTTTCTCATCTTCAATCCAAAAACCTTGAGAAACAAATATTCCTTAACTTTGAGATGGTTTCATTGCCACCTGGTATAAACAAATATTCAACCTTGATGATCTCATTCTTGGCAGAAACTGGCAAAGCGTTCCAAGATAGGTTTGTCCTCCTTATCCTTGGCAAACTTCAGTGAGATGAGACCATTGAAAACAGACATGTTTAATTTACAGTTCAGAGCCTATATAAACTAGTTGTACACCCCCATGAAATAGAACTTCAATCCAGACTTGATTGGCAGAAGATGTTGCATATTTGCCAGCTTTGAAGAAGCCTGCCCACCATCGTCTTTTTGGGGTTCCCTAACTGGCAGAAAATTGTAAAGTCTTTTTTTTTTTTTGTATTCTTAAATATTCCTCGATTGCTGCCTCATGTTCTGTTATCATGTTACTATCTTCTACTGCTTTGGAATAAAAACAAACTCATACTTGTGTGTTCATTGCCCTCAGATCCAAAAGTACCTTGATCCAATTCTGCTGGGCTGAGGACAAAGCAATGCATTCCTCTCAGATATTTACATGTTATAAATTAAAACAGATGGGAGGAATCCCATTTGTGTACATTGTGCTTTTAATTATTTATTTTAAAAATTCCCCTAAATGTAGTTTTGAAACTCATAGAATCTACAGGGGCATACTTCCTGTGTAACTTTCTATAATCTCTGTTTTAACAGTTCTTGATGCCGGTGCACACTATTCCTTAAATTGTCACTCTTACTTCTCTTTCAGTCCTATCCAAATGGGCAAATCACTGAAAGCCATAAACCAGCCACTACAAAGCACCTAATTTTGCACTATTATTCCCCAAAGACAGATTTCTTCTGGGCACATCTGGTGATCACATTATTATGTCCTCAAGCATGAAAGCTCATGCCAATTAGAATCTCCTCTCATGTTGTGGTTCTGCACAACCATAGCCAAAATGCAGAATCATTTCCACACATCACCAAAGAACTAAACAAGATCTCAGATGGGCCAGAAATATATTGAGAATGCATATCCCTCCACATTTTACCTAAGAAAGATGCCTATTTTTGTCATTAGAATCAGGCCTTATGCCTCCAGCACATAGTGACATCTAAACATAACTGTTTCCTAGCTATCTTATGCTGGCTTAATTCACCCTTCAAAGATGTTTTCCAGCATGTGCTCCTAAAAAAGCGCTCACAATAAAATGATGAGCGTTTTCTTCTGTAGGACAAACTCATTCTGCATGTGGTCCTTTAGAAAGACCAATGACATCTTTTATACATAAAAGGGAGAAAACAATAAGAATGAAAGAACCTCATTACTAAAAATAAATACCCTATCACGGAAGGAAGATATGCTCAGAAGCCACAGGATACAACCTTATGGTTAAATAATAAACAATTAGTTGGTAGGAACAAAATGAAGCCTCCTGGAAGGGAATGGCATTAGCTGTCTATAAATTCCACATGGAAGCAATTTGTTATAGTTATTTCTTGTAAAAAATGTTTTATACAATAATTCCGAGCTCCTTCATTCAATTTGCACTGGTTACCATTCATTTTCAGGGTGCCATTCAAATCATTGCCTTAAAGCTTACAATTAGACTGCTTTGTACATGATTCTGTTTGCTCCTTGAGATTGCCTGAGGAGATTCTTTAATATGCCCTGTTATTACTGGAGGTGCATTTCCGGGCAAAGAGCTTCTCTGTAGTACCACTTCAGCTGAAGAATTCCATACTTCTAGGAAATTTTCAACTCACTTGCTTCCTTTTTAGCTCTCTTGAAGTATAAAAATGGATTTGTCCAATATATCTACTTCTTAATAAATGTCAGTTTGGAAGTCCCTTTGAAATGTTTTTTTCCAGAGCTATCTTTTTAGGGACAGTGGCAGACCAACTAAGCTCAAATGACCTCTTGCTTCTCTTTCTAAGGGGAGGCTGTTAGGTGCAGGGAAGGTGGTGCTACAAAGATAGGACTTGGTGAAGTATTTCCACCAGGAAGAAACTTGACCTCTCAAGTTCCAAGCTTTAGAATCTGGAATAATTTGGGGTAAATAATTCCCTGATCTGCAGCTGAATAGGGGTGCTACAATTACTTTAATAATACCAGAGTCCCATGTAAAAATCTTCTAAGTCTATTGAAAATTTTATACTAAAATCTATGCATATTAGGGAAAACTGTGTGCAAAATCTCTGCACATCGGGGGACATAGATAGTTTGGGGGGTTGTTTTAAAAAATAATCAACATCCTGTTGATGGCATCCTGAGAGGACTGTCTGTTGCAGCTGTATCGATAGTATAAATTCAGTATAATGTAATGGTTAGAGTAGGCTCAGAGTGACCCAGATTCAGATCCTCACTCACTTATGAAGCTCCCTATGATCCTGTGCTGTCAGAAGCCCCAGGGAAATGACAGAGGAAGAGAGTCTACTGTGCCCCAAAGGCTTAGAATCTGAGATGAGACAAACTCTAAGGACATAAAAGAGGCATAGGAGAATTAGAAGATAAAAGTACCGATCATAAAAGCTAAAGGATAAATTTCTAATAGACATATCTGAGATGTCTTGAAGGCCAGTTGAAAATGAAGAGGATGTGAAATGTCAACCTTCTCTTTATTGCCAAGTCTCCTTTCCACCTTGCACCTGAGCTCTCAAGATGAGACCAGCTCTTTTGCCTCAGCTATTTTTAAATGCTAAAATCCTCTTTCCAGTTTCACTGATGAAGAATACATTGAGATCACATTATCTTCTGACACCAATCACAGCCAGGAATCTAAACACTGCATTATCTTAATTCATCTTTTCTAACATTGTATCTTGGTTAAAGTAGTTCTATCCCCTGAACAAGTAGGGACTGAAAGCTGGAGAGGCAGGACTGTGAAAAGCATCAGAGATGATGTCATAAAAACGGAAGTCTTTTTTGAAACAAAATAAAGGGGAAAAAATTGGCTTGTTATGGAGGAGACTAGGATGAGCAGTGTGGAGGAAGCGGAAAGCCTGGTCACCTGTGTACCTGTCTTCAAAGGCCCGCACAAAGAGGAAGTGATGTCACTAAGGTCACCAAGTGGTAACAATGAGGAGAAGCAGATGAAGAGCTTTTCCCTGTCCTGATGTCCTGTCTGTGTCTAGAGGGCAAATATAAAACATGTTTTTCCAAGTCGCAGAAGGAAGTATAAGTAATTAGGACTCAGCAGACAACTCGCACAGAAGATTAATCAGGCATGCAGCTGGTCCTGAAGCAAAGAGCTGTGGTGTTTCAAAAAACTGCACATTCCTGCACATAGAGAAGTTTAGCATAATTGAGAGTGAAGTGGGAGGTGTGAAATGACGCAAATCTGCATGGGAAAGAAAGCAAAGAAAATAGGCAACTTATTTTAAAAAATGACATTTTTATTACCAAACTTCCTCTGAAAAAAAGCCAAAGAATTCCTTCTTTTCATCTGGCCTAGTTGTGAATTCACCATTCCCTTACAAAAGAATTGACAGCCTGCCATTCAGACTGGCCATAATTGGTTATCAATAGATGAATTTCACAATGCAAAACCAATTTCATATCTAGCAAAAAAACACCAATCTCTACATGTTTTCATTTCAATCTATTGTATTTGAATCAGTAGAATAGGTAGATAATAACTGTGGTTCAAGTAATGGGTTGAGTCAATGGATCCTGTTCTGGTTATCTGGTTGTACTGTATAAAAATGTGTGATGGGAAGGTTGCTGCAAAAAGGATTGGGGGGATTATTTATTTAAATAAATTCAATGTGCAATTGTTTTACTTCATTTAACCAAGGATGGAATGTTTCTTGACTATAGTACTTTTGCACGAGTTATTTAGTAATTTGTTATTTTTTTAAAAAACTACATTTGTTTTAGAATGTAAATTTTTTAAATGCACAATTATAAACACTACATTTTGCAAACTGTGCTGAATATATTCTTGCATCATAGGGTTTAAAGAAAATAGTAGATGATGTGTCCAATGCATTCAATTTAAAGGAAGCATCTGAAACAGAATGGAATGATTCCAAACAACCATGTTTATAATGGAAGCAAATGCATGGGCATAATGTCAAGAGAGTTTATTGTGGAATGTGTAAAGGATTTCTTGATATATAAGTTATTATTATCCTACAAACTAACCAAAGAGAGAAGCAACTTAGAACTAAGAAGAATGGCTATAGGACTTGAGTCTGGCTAGTCTAAAGAAAAGAAGAAATAGGGGAGACAGGTTGTTCACCAAATCACCAGAGGGAAGGACAAGAAACAATGGTTGGAAACTGATCAAAGAGAGAAGCAACCTGGAATTAAGGAGAAACTTCCTGACAGTAAGGACAATCAACCAGTGGAACAGCTTGCCTCCAGAAATCGTGGGCGCTCCATCACTGGAGATTTTTTAGAAGAGACTAGACATTCACCTGTCTGAGATGGTATAGGTTCTCCTGCTTGAGCAGGGGGCTGGACTAGAAGACCTCCAAGGTCCCTTCCAGCTCTGTTCTGTTCTGTTCCTGGGTTTCCATAGGTCCCGGATTCAGGCTGCCGCAGGGCTGTGGCATGGGTGGAGGCACCTCCTGTAAACTTTGGGATTTACTATGAACATTTGCCTTAAATACAATAAATTAAATTTATGTTACGAACTGAATATATAATCTTTTTAATAAAAGTTTAACAAGATGTGAGTTCTGGCACATTTTTTTTTTTACAAAAAAAGCACTGCATATATCTATGTTAAAAACAACCGTAACAAAAGTCCACTGCTATAAGAATTGGGCATTTGGTTAATGAATAGCTGGAGAAAACTTACAAGTTTCCTAAAGAGACTGAAGGGACCATAAGACTCAAGCTCTATATTCTAGTACAGAAAAGAAGTCAAGAAGCTACTATCACATCAACCTCCAGCCATTGCAGAAGGTTTCTTCAACTACCCTAATTGTAGAACAGCAGCCCAAATTATTTTGACCCAGCAACTGTCTTATGCTACTTTTTAACAATGGAAGCTCTGAATCTTGGGTCTTCCATTCCTTGGAAATTAACAATGGAGAAACTATTTTTATTTTTACAGCTACACTACATCAATTGAAACTTGCACTGAGAAGCATAGACAGAGGCAAAATTTATTGGAGACAGCACTAATAATGAGCATAGTTATGTTTAAGAATTTTACTTTCATTCCCTAAAGACATTTGTACCAAATATACTTTTTTTTTTACTTCTGCAAAGCTCCTTCCCTCAAATTTGCAACTGAGATACAAGAAGAAACATAAATGACATTGACAATCTGGAATGAGTCCAGTTAGGACTGTGTTATAGTTCAAACTCCAAAAATGTTGTATTTTTAAAATAACAAAATACATAGGATCCAAATTTAAAAGCTTGAGGGAATAAACATGTATTTGTTTGATGTTGAATAGCTACCAGCGTTGATGCCTGCTTGGCATCTCTTTGGAAAGAATTAGACAAAGGAGCCACCATGAAAAGGCTCCTTATGTACTTCCTATAAACTTCATGTGCTATTAGGCTATAAAGCTGATCTCAAAAACCAACAGGTATTATAAAAATAGAATTTTCAGATATTGAGGTTTACATCTTATACACTCGCTGAAAATTTCTGATTTCCTCTTTTCTTCATTAATAGCCTATTTCAAGACACTTTTGATGCAAAGACATACTTGAAAACATGTCAATGAATGGAAATTCTGCTTACTGCTATGAGAAGTGGTATCCAAACTTTAAACAACAATAAGTCCATAAATGTCATTTGAGAACAGCAAAAACACCCAGCTTTTAAAATTTCTACAAATGATTTCAATTCAGGAGTTAATCAGGATATCAGATTGAGTATGTTTCTGCAGATAACTAATTAATTAATTGATTTATCCACATTAAATAATATTTTATAATTATTAATATTAAAATAAGACCACAAAGCTGGATGATTTTTTTTCAGATTGTGCATCCGGGGAGGGGTGATAAAAATATTTTCTGAGATGAAATGTTTCCTGTGTATATTTGCAAATTAACTCAATGTAATGGAAACCTTTAAACATATTTATGTTTCCTTCAAAAAAGAACACTAGTGCGCTTCACAGATCTTTTTGACATACATTGAATAGAATCTCATCTCTCCCAACTTTTATTTATTTATTATTTATTTAAATTTCTATACTGCTCATCTCATCGAAGTGCCCCCAAATGGTTTTCTTCCTGGGGATTAGAGAAACAAAGAAGCCAGATACAATTTTAGTTTTGCTGTGTCGTTAATCAAACTCCATTAAACATTGCAGGGGTGTCAAACTGCCAGCCCACAGGCCGGTTTCATCATACCGGAGCTGCGCCCACCCCATTGCCGGCAATGGCAAAAAAGCTCCAATACGTCGTGCGACGTCACATGATGTCGCATGTTTGACATGTCTGCATTAGAGGGAAGAATTCTGCATCAAAATGGAACGTATTGTCCAAATATTTTAGAATTAAATGGAATATTTTGCATGAATATGGAATTGGAAGTTGAGTGCAGTAAGAGCAGCACACAACAGTAAAGCGTGCTAGAGACTAAATGCTTAGTGAATGGTTCAATATTCAGCAAAGAACGAGACAAAATTGCTTGTGGTTATGCTACAATTGTGTTGGTTGAGGAAGTCAGTTTTGTATGCAAACAATACTTCGTTTGTTGATTTGTAGCTAATGTTAAGATAGACAGCATGATGCAATGAGGAGTACAGAATTGAAAATTAGTGTTTCAAAGACCAAGAAAATTATATATATATATACAAAGACAGTAAATAGTATAGCATCTGTTGTAAAGAATACACTTAGTCAAAATAAGCCAGAATAGTTCTGTATATAAGACTGTGCTTGCCTATTTTGTTATGTGGAAAGGAAACTATGGTAGGACAGGAGAAACACAACTGTTCAAGGTAGTGAAAATAAGTCATTAAGAAGCTTGTCAATAAAACAAAAAGATACAGGATCAAGAATGAATAGGAAATGAATGTGGATTTAGTAACAAAGACAGTATCAGCTATCTAAGAAGTATGTGGAGACAGTCTAATCATATAGACCAGAAGTCCTCAAAGTCTACAATTTATCTTCAGCTTGATGACCACCAAAATGTATTACTTTATTAATGATCCTACAAGCAATAATAACGATAATTGATACACTCTTCACCATTTGAATAATGACCAGTTTAATAAATCCTTATATAAACTAAATAAATGAGAATCAAATTGCAAAATATATAAATAAAGTGAATCAGAGGAAGTTGAAAATGGAGGAAGTCATGACTAGACCGAGTTCACGAAATCCTCAGAAAGAGATAAATTTAAGCAACAAAAGACAATGGATTTATAAATTGGTATATCTATGTGGTAGAAGCAGGGATTAAAAAAATTAATAATGGGTATAGTGAACGGTGTTGATATAAACTAGATTTCCTTTATTTTCTTGTGTCTCCTGATTTTAATATCTTTCCTTTATTAGTTCTCATTTTTTTCCTGAATTTTGAATTAATGACGTTGCTTACTCCAAAAGGAAAAAGCAAGGTGGATATATATCTACATATGCATGTAGGAAAAAGAAAAGTTGTCAATACAAGTGCCACAAACTTCCTGAAGGAGAAAAAAGAAAGAAAGAAAAAGTAAGAACACCAGGAGGAAACAAAAACAGGAGGAGGAAATAGTCTCAGCATTGGAAGAGAAGTAGAGGGTTGAATTCCCATAGGCCCTTTAACCTAGCCAGGATCAAGCTGAACTCAGGTGGTTACTGCAGAAAAGGTGCAAGGTGAAGCACAAAGGACAGAAAGAAATTGACAGTTTTGTCTTTGTCTACATCAGCGGTTCTCAACCTATGGGTCGCGACCCCATTTGGGGTTGATCGACCATTTCACGGGGGTCGCCAAGCAAGGCTGTCCGCCATTTTTTCCCCTTTTCCGGCGGGTGCCTTACCTCCCTTGAGCTGGGCCAGCTGGTGGTCGGCCTGCTCCGTCTCTGCCGCTTGCCAGCTATGCCTCGGCCAGCGCAGGGGGCAGAACCATGCATGCGCGGTGCTCCCGGGCAGGGAAAGTCCTCGACTTATCACCGGTTGGGTAGTCCTTGACTTATGACCGGTTTAGTCCTCGACGTACGACCGGTTTAGTCCTCGACTTATGACCGGTTGGGGGTCGCGGCATTAAAAAGGTTGAGAACCACTGGTCTACATCTCTATTGCAGACACTCAAGAAAATCAGCTATAGATCCATTAAGAAGCCCAAAAAGTCCAACAAGAAGTTTTTATTTTGTATCCCAGAAATTTTGAGATCCTTAGTTCTTTCCAGTATGCAAAGATGCATTTTAGGAAGTTACTGGAAGAAATTGAAGAGACATGCCCTGGCCCGCAGGAGCCCTTCCTTCCCTTCATTTTGTCCCCTTCAATTTTAAGGTAGTCCAAACAGTACTGGACCACACCCAGTTTCCAATCAAAAAAGAAAAATGCTGATAGTATAAGTATAGTTATGTTTTGGAGGAAGACTTGTATCAGGTAAGAGAGCAGAGAGGGAGAATTTGCATTTGAGAGGCAACAATTGGTGGTGAAGGAGGAGCAGCCTTGGGTTTCAGCAAACCAAAAAGCGGGCAAACTGAAAAGGGAAGCAGAGCTCAGCAGCTTTACCAGACCAGTGAAGATACTGAGAGGCTAGAGCAGTGATGGCAAACCTTTCAGAGACCGAGTGCCCAAACTGCAACCCAAACCCCACTCATTTATTGCAAAGTGCCAAGGCCGCATCAGCATTGTGGTGCTCTCAGGGGGAGCAGGGGGTCGTGGCCCACTAGGTGGGCACAGGCACTGGGTAGGCATGGTCGCTGGGTGGGCACAGCGTGGTGGTCACAGCTGCGGTGGTCACGGCAGACTGGGTGGGCGTGGCCAGGGTGGGTGGGCCGGACCAGGGTGGCGGGGACCAGTCCCTCGCCATCTCCGGGGCATCCCCAGAGGGCCAATGTCGCTTGCTCGCTCACTTCCTGCCCCGTCGCTTCCAAACGCCATGTGTTCGCTACTCTGGCGAACTCTACTGGGGTGACAGCGTGTGTGCCCACAGAGAGGGCTCTGAGTGCCGCCTCTGGCACATGTGCCATAGGTTCGCCACCACTGGGCTAGAGCCACTCAGCAGCTAGTAAAGTAACTTCTTTTTCTCATCCCAGCAAAGATTGAGAAATGGCCAAGTCAACATTTCAGCAGCAGGTCAGAACCTCAGCTGATAGTGACATAAGCCAACAAACTTGAAGGTGGCTAAACAGTGGCTAAAGGCTTTGCTATAAGCTCAGACAGCAAAAGAAAACAGAATTATTCCTAAGACTTTAGGAATTAGATGAACACAAAGGTAGACAGCCTTTGTATAAGTGTAATACTCAGAAAGCAAAAAAAAGCAATGAAGGCCTCCGAGTACAATGCCTACAGTATTATTTTTCTCCAATATCTGTAAAGCTTAGAGGTTGCTATGCTTGTCCCCCCTTTTCTTCTTCCAAAATCTCTTAGCAGCTTACATATGTTTTCCAAGTGTTCATCTATCCAACCTGTGGCAAAACCCAGATTTATCAGCCTTCAAATTATTCTCTGGAAGAGACAGGAGGATATGGACCAGCTGTGCCAGCAGCACTGTCAGTAGGGGGGGAAAAGTTGCTTGTGATTCCACTGCTCTGTGGACATGTGAAGCAGGAATCCAGAAGCAGCACCTGAGAAGTCCTATTAGGGAACCAGACAAGTTTAAGATCAGACCTGATTGCAGGGGAGGGCTGTAGGAGAATTAAATTAGTACCCATATTTCTGATAGATATTGTTGTTATTAGGTTCACAGAAAGCACCAAAGTTCACAAGTGTGAAGGAGATACTTAGCATCAGGTTTCCTGTTATTTCTTAGATACACATTAATAAAGACCCTGGTCTGGGAACTTGGAAAGATGGAGGCCCACCTCTCATCTATCTCACTTTTATAACTTTGAGGCTCTTCCCTTCACTTTGGTAATAATGTAAAAGTATCAGCTCAAAATTGCAATGCATGCATTTCATTTGAGTTTTATTGCCTTAACAGACAGCATTAGATTACAAAAGAGAACATTTTTCTTCTCAGTTTTAGCTTATTCTTATGATTTATGGTGAGATACAGCAAGAGTTCATAAACTTCTCTGACCCGTTGACAGTTTTTACAGGCTCCTTGATTTATTTTCCATCTCAGATTTAACAGCTTTCATGTGACTGATATTCCTCCGGTCCCAGCGTGGCTGCCGCTCAGCCTGGGAGAGCTCCTCTAATCTCCATGTTACTAATTTAAATGAAGTCTTGGTCTGTTGTTTAAAAAAGACATTTGTCATCTTGCTGAGGTTTACAGATCCTCTTGTAATGTAATGTCAGACACTTCTGAGATATGAGTTTTATGAAGCATCCTGATATCAAGTCTTGTAAGAAGACATGCCAAGGTCACTTGGATTTGCCAAACTAGTCAAGGGGCGGGAGAGGGAGAGAGCTGGCTTACATCATTTTGCAAAATTGGAAAAGAGGGGTCCTTAAGGAGTGAGTACATTCAGATCAGATGTATATATGCCACAAGTACATTTTACAGATAAACTTGGGCTGGGGAGGGACGAAGTGTTAAAAATATGTTTCAACCGAAGAAAAAACAGAGGCAGTCACTCAACAGCTATGAACTTCTGATTAATGTTAAGTATGCACCCAGGGAAACAAAACTCTACTCACAGTCATGTGGGCTATTTGTATCAACGGTTTCCCAGTGTGGCCCAGAGTGTGATGCCAAGCTGCCTCATTCAAGAAAGTTATCGCCAGCTTCTTTCCTGCCATCTTCTTTTATTGCCCTTCTGGAAACACAAAGACCAGTCTAGTAAGAGATAAAGAAGTGGGTGGTGCCTCTTCTTCTCTGTTCCCCACAGACACAAACACAGTCATTGGAGATGAAGACCTGTAAGCTGTTCAGTCCAGAAGAGCAGACAAAAAACTTGGTTGAGGATGTGGCCAAGCTATTAGCCCAGCACTACCAATAAGTAGTGCGGAAAGCCAGTAATTCACAACAGAATCAAAAGCCAGGCTATGGTTCATCAATAAGGTTTAAGCAGAACACAAGGCATCAGATAAAAGCAGTGTTCCAGAAGTATACCCAGGGCTAATGTCAGAACCTAGAGCCAAGGTGTTAATAAACAAGAGTAACTCAGCCTTTGGTTGCCAAAAGGTGGAAAAAAAACTGGTAATGAGACAGTTTCCAGCCCTGAAAACTCAGAATTTCTAATGCTAGGTTTCCTCAGTCCCTATTCGGGCTCCAGCAGCTAACCATTAAGCCCTGAAAAAGAAGCTGCTTCTTGTGAGCAGGGCGCTGCTCCAAGTAAGCTGTTACTCCTGAGGAGATCTGTTCATTAGGTGTGCACTGTGTCTTTGGGCTTCAGTATGCCAACACCTGCATTCTTTAGGGTTTGGCAAGGCTGGAGCATTTCCATCCAACTTGGCTGAGGCCTTTGGCCTCATAACAGGCCAAGTCTGGACCTAATTTCCCAACCCCTAGCTTGTCTTTCTAAGGCAAGTCAGGTCTGTGACTTATTCAGATCTGTATATTTAATACTTTGTATGTCTGACATAGTGTACTAATTTATACATTTACATTTAACTTCCTCTTGTGTGGTTCTTCTACCATCATCACCACCACCGAGCATTCAAAGATCCAAGGACTTTCTAAGTTCTAGTTAGAAAATCTTACTTACTTACATACAGACACATACATGTGACGTTCCTGACATAACTTACATATTATAGAATACAGAACAATTTTTATTACATTGAACATTTGAAAGAGGAAATAAATGTAGAAAGCCACTGATCTGCAGGCTCAAATTCAACCATATATTATTATTATTATTATTATTATTATTATTATTATTATTATTATTAATAATAATAATAATAATAATAATAATAATAATAATAATAGTAGTAGTAGTAAAGTTGGAAGGGACCTTGAAGGTCATCTAGTCCAACCCCCTGCTCAGGCAGGAAACCCTATACTATTTCAGACAAATGGCTGTCCAGTCTCTTCTTAAAAACTTCCAGTGTTGGAGCATTCACCGCTTCTGGAGGCAGGTTGTTCCACTGGTTAATTGTTCTCACTGTCAGGAAGTTTCTCCTCAGTTCTAGGTTGCTTCTCTCCTTGATTAGTTTCCATCCGTTGCTTCTTGTCCTGCCTTCAGGCGCTTTGGAGAATAGCTTGACTCCCTCTTCTTTATGGCAGCCCCTGAGATATTGGAACACTGCTATCATGTCCCCCCTCGTCCTTCTCTTCATTAAACTAGACATACCCGATTCCAGCAGCTGTTCCTTATATGCTTTAGCCTCCAGTCCCCTAATCATCTTTGTTGCTCTTCTCTGTACTCTTTCTAAAGTCTCAACATCTTTTTTACATCGCGGTGACCAAAACTGGATGCAGTATTCCAAGTGTGGCCTTACCAAGGCATTGTAAAGTGGTATTAACACTTCACATGATCTTGATTCTATCTCTCTGATAATGCAGCCTAGCACTGTGTTGGCTTTTTTGGCAGCTGCAGCACACTGCTGGCTCATATTTAGGTGATTGTCCACTAGGACTCCGAGGTCCCTCTCACAGTTACTACTATTGAGCAAGGTGCCACCTATGCTGTACTTGTGCATTTGGTTTTTCTTGCCTAAATGTAGAACCTTGCTTTTTTCACCATTGAATTTCATTTTGTTAGATATTATTGTACTATACATATGGAATACAAATGTGGAATACATGTATGGAAAATATGGTCAGATTCCAGTTCCATTAAGCAACATTTTTAATGTTATACTAACCTGTTTAATTCCAAATAAATGTTGAAATAGGCTTTGTTTTACAGAAATTAAATCGTGACAGGTATCACACAACCCAGTCACGACCATCGCTTAAATCATTCAGTTCAGTCATTGTTATAATTAAATGTACGACACTGACAAAGGTTCCTGATGCTGATAGCCTTACTGTATACACTAAAATATATTGGATTTTAATCTTATATTTAATATAGTTATATGGTGACTTTTAAAAAATAAATAAAAGTCTACCCTTTAGTTTTAATAAGAAAAATATAATAGTTATTCCCAAGGTTTCCGTTATGTTTTCTTTATTCCAATTTTAACATCCTCCACCTGGACTCATAACGCTGAAGAATAAAACTTAAAAATCATCATCATCTCAAATACAAATATAAAGCATTAAATCTTTCAAAAATTTACCTTGGTATACCAATTATGAGGCATCCAATGATGGACCTTAACCAAAAGGTCTTCTGAGTACTTCTTCCTTTTTATTATTATTGTTGTTTAACATTCATATTTATTACATTGTTCCTATTGTGTATTATTTTACATTCTTGTTATATTATTATCAACAATATTGATTATTGTTGGTCTCACAGTTGACTGGATTTGGGAGATATTCAGATATCAGATATTTGCAGGTTGTAGTTCTCCAATTCTTTGTCTTCTACTGTAGCCTGCTGTCTCCAGATACTAACCTTTTCACTATCCAGTCTTACTGACAATTGTTAAAACTGGGGTGTTGTGTGGCAGGTGCTTACCTGTTTGAATTCTAAAGAACCAGAACTTGTTACCATCTTCATTTTCTATTACCTTCTCTGTGATGTGGCCCCACCAGTTCTTGCTTGCAGGCAAATGGTATTTCTTGCAGATCGTCCAATGCACCATTGTTGCTACTTTGTCATTCCTTTGTTTATAGTCAATCTGTGCAATCTTCTTGCTGCAGCTAACCAGGTGGTCCACTGTTTCTTCAGCTTCTTTGCAGAGGCAGCATTTGCTGTCCATTGCTGTCTTACATGCATTGTTCTTAAGGCTTGGTCTTGTGCAGTCAGTATTAGCTCTTTCTTAAGTTTTCCTGCTCTTATCCATTGTTATTATTTGCTTTGTCTGGTAGTTGTTTTTTTAAGTACTAGCCATGTAATGTTTTGTCTTGCCATGTCTCTTTTCTGTTTTTCATTTGGTCTTTCTTCTAGTCAAGTTTGCCCTCTCAATACTCAGTAAGCCTTCCTGGAATGCTAGTTTTAGTGCATCTTCTTCATTGTCCTTCAGATATTCTTCCAATGCTCTTTTTCCTTTTTCAACTGTTTGGTGTATTTGCAACATTCGACACCCACCTATTTTCCATAGTAAGTAGATTCTGTAAAAATCATTATTATTATTAGCAACTGAAATCAGTCTACTGCAGAACAAAGATTGTTAGAAAGAAGGTTTTCAACTTTCCAGTCTAGGAATGACCAACTAATCCAAAATCACCCAACAACTTCTGTACCTAGAGAAAGGACTAGAACTTGATCTCACTGCTCCTAGAACAGAAACTTAATCGCTGCAGGGAGTGTGCCTGTGTATTCTTTATTCTTGTTTCATTGAAAAATATGGATTTAAGAGAATGAGGTATTAATTTGTGAAGAGACTATATTTTCTATTGATGACCCAAATACTGCTTGGAGTGTGCTCAAAACAATCCTTTAGAAATTCTGCCTTTAATAATAATTAAACAGAGAGCAAGAAAGAGAGCCATTGGTCTATCTGAGAAACCTATGACAGATGAAAGATGAAGGGTTTTTGCTTTGTTCTCCAAGGTTTATTCATTGAAAGATAGGGCATTCAAGACTTCTGTAGATGTATATGATTGTATGGCTTTATTTTTCTAGAACAAAGGCACTATTCCTTCAAAGAGCATAGAAACAGTACAAGAGAATACTCACTTTAACATTTGATATCTCTTGGGGTCCCCTCCCAACTATTCCAGGGCCTAGTTTTGGTTCAGTTTAAAGGAATTTGATGGTGCTAATTAAACAAGTGATGGTATAGTTCAAAGAAGAATATTATGAATTACACCACAAAGCATACTGTTTTCGTAGTTTAACTGTATGTTTTTGTAGCTGAAGTAATCTTATACTTCAGAGATTTGACCTCTAAAATGCAACCCTTGATGAGATCCTTTTTGCCCTGTTCCTGAAGATGTTTCAGTGAAGCAGTGATAACTGCCTTTTGCTATGTATGATCTGCAATTAAGCAAAGTTCTACAAACAAACAAAAGTTGAAAAATATGTAGCTGATTGAGTCAGTCAAATTAAAGAAAAGATGCATGTAAAGTCTGCTTTAGACTTGATAAATAGAGAATTATATGTTCAGATTCAGATGGCCAGCTGCCACTTCACCACATACAAAACAATAATTATTCCAGTCAACTGTTTGACCTCAACTCCATTCCATTCAATAGTTAGTCAACATAACTCATAAAGTTTAAGTGGAATCCCCATATGGAACACCTAAAGTTTCCTTTAGGTCTAAAAATGTTCCAATCTGAAACTTTGGACAACTAGTACTACTTCATCATAGTAGTAAATAACTAGATAGACCAATGTCCTGAATCAGTTATCTATGTTTTTATACTTTTCTAACTACTGCTTCTTCCATCAGGATCCACCCCGGTGCAGAAAATGGCACAAGTCTACAAGAACTGGAATGGATCACCAGTAGGCAGCAAAATGGTCTGAAATCTCCTTGCATATATAAAAAACGAAATATATGTACCTCAGGATTGGATTCTAGGTGTTCTCTGAGCTTGGCTGTTTTCTTGCAGACAGGTAGAAGGTTGGTGGAATACACCCATGAAAACCAACTGATGTATTCATACATGATGAAAGTTTCTCTGGTCAGAGTATAAAGTAACTTCATTCATTTCCAACCCTTGAAACATCCTTGAAATACCATGGAAATATCAATGTAAATTATATCTGAAAAGTAAATAAGGTAATTTCATCTTCATCCTGAAATTATACAATATGGAAGGAAAATGTGCAAAACATACTTATTTTACATATGCATCCAGATTCAGACTCTAGGAACTTTTTTTTTCAAAATCTAGATTCTTTTCACTAATGAGGTTGACTTAATAATTTTAAATCAACCTGTGCAAATTAGGACATATTAGGTATGATGTGTTTATAAAGCATTACATGCCAATTTTCCATCAAAATATAGCAAAGCTGTCCAGACAAAGCTGAAGGAGTAATATACATATATATGTGTTTATTATATTTGGGGATTGTTGTTTTACAGATAACATGGGCATTATTCATCGAGGCATTAAAATGCCTAAAACCAAAAACAATCCTATGATTTACTAAGGAGAAGTATAATGTCACCTGGATGGATAATTATAATCTATTAGATGTGGAAGCAGGAACATCATTTCAGAAAATTAGAAAAAAGACAAGAATAATCTATTGTTCCTTGAAATATCATGAGGCCAGTCGAAATGGGAAACTCTCCCCAAAGTTAGAGCTTCAATGGCTGTCCATGCACAAAACTGAATAATCCATGCATTTAAATTATCTTTCTGCACCCACATAAGCCAAAGGCTTCCCAGATTGTTTGGTGAAAATAAATATTCACAACAAGAGACCATAAAATTGTTAGACACAAGAAAGTCCCTGTGCATGTGGGATATGACTTGCAATGGCATTATATGAGTGTAATGGTCACTTTCAGAAATAATGAGTAGTGGCTGGAATATTAAAACTTATTTTCCTTGATCAAAAATAGTTGCCTGATTAAGAATGTAAGATTGTATTGTCAGCATTTTACTTTCACTTCTTCCTTCCCGTGAGGTTTGGATCATAAAATGGCATAATTAATATGTACTTTGCAAAATGCTTGTTCAATAGGAGAGTTTTTCAACGTTTTCATGAACATGACTGTGAAAAGCCATAATGAATGGGTTTAAGACCTTCCTTGTAATCAGAGCTTGTCAAGAGAGGATAAATATGTATCAGAACAAGCTCGTTACTGAAGAGTTGTATGTAAAAAAATGTTTAACTTGAGGGCAAATTAGGAGAGAACATATTCCACTTTGTAGCATGCAGCAGATAAAACAAGTATGTGAGATGCAAAGGAGCAAACTTCATATTCCACAGGATATTCATGATTACGACTCTTTTGCTATTTTTTTAACCAGAAAATTGGGCTTTGCATTTGATCTCAGGAAACATTATTTTAAAAGGAGGCCAGAAGACTGCTAGTGTTATTTTTTATTTATTTATTTTATTTTTATTATTTGAATTTATACCCCGCCCTTCTCGTTGCGGACTCAGGGCGGCTGACAGCCTGATAAAAACAACTACAAAAATACCCCAAAAACTATCATTAAAACAAAGTTAAGATGAAATATTAAATTTGGCCTTATTAATTTTTAAAATTGCTTTTAAAACCCCACTAAAAATTTCCCCTTAGGCCAGTCCTGCTTGTTGGAAGAGCCATGTCTTAAGGGCGCGGCGGAAG